>NW_028116078.1:0-21861 GCF_964273445.1 Streptopelia decaocto
GAATGGGAAGAATTGGGACAAAAATTGGAAAATTTTGAAGGGACTTTGAAAAAATTTCAACTGGAATTTTAGCCATTTTTTGACGTGAAATTGTAAACATGTGGACATGGATTTTGAAAATTCTAGAGAGAATTTTAAAAGCTTCAAGAGAATTTCAACAATTTGAGAGGGATTTGAAAAGTTTCAATGGGAATGGGAAGAATTGGGACAAAAATTGGAAAATTTTGAAGGGACTTTGAAAAAATTTCAACTGGAATTTTAGCCATTTTTTGACGTGAAATTGTAAACATGTGGACATAGATTTTGAAAATTCTAGAGAGAATTTTAAAAGCTTCAAGAGAATTTCAACAATTTTGAGAGGGATTTGAAAAGTTTCAATGGGAATGGGAAGAATTGGGACAAAAATTGGAAAATTTTTCAGGGACTTTGAAAAAATTTCAACTGGAATTTTAGCCATTTTTTGACGTGAAATTGTAAACATGTGGACATGGATTTTGAAAATTCTAGAGAGAATTTTAAAAGCTTCAAGAGAATTTCCACAATTTTGAGAGGGATTTGAAAAGTTTCAATGGGAATGGGAAGAATTGGGACAAAAATTGGAAAATTTTTAAGGGACTTTGAAAAAATTTCAACTGGAATTTTAGCCATTTTATGACGTGAAATTGTAAACATGTGGACATGGATTTTGAAAATTCTAGAGAGAATTTTAAAAACTTCAACAGAATTTCAACAATTTTGAGAGGGATTTGAAAAGTTTCAATGGGAATGGGAAGAATTGGGACAAAAATTGGAAAATTTTTAAGGGACTTTGAAAAAATTTCAGCTGGAATTTTAGCCATTTTTTGACGTGAAATTATAAACATGTGGACATGGATTTTGAAAATTCTAGAGAGAATTTTAAAAGCTTCAAGAGAATTTCAACAATTTTGAGAGGGATTTGAAAAGTTTCAATGGGAATGGGAAGAATTGGGACAAAAATTGGAAAATTTTTAAGGGACTTTGAAAAAATTTCAACTGGAATTTTAGCCATTTTTTGACGTGAAATTGTAAACATGTGGACATGGATTTTGAAAATTCTAGAGAGAATTTTAAAAGCTTCAACAGAATTCCCACAATTTTGAGAGGGATTTGAAAAGTTTCAATGGGAATGGGAAGAATTGGGACAAAAATTGGAAAATTTTGAAGGGACTTTGAAAAAATTTCAACTGGAATTTTAGCCATTTTTTGACGTGAAATTGTAAACATGTGGACATGGATTTTGAAAATTCTAGAGAGAATTTTAAAAGCTTCAACAGAATTTCAACAATTTTGAGAGGGATTTGAAAAGTTTCAATGGGAATGGGAAGAATTGGGACAAAAATTGGAAAATTTTTCAGGGACTTTGAAAAAATTTCAACTGGAATTTTAGCCATTTTTTGACGTGAAATTGTAAACATGATGAAGTGGATTTTGAAAATTCTAGAGAGAATTTTAAAAGCTTCAAGAGAATTTCAACAATTTTGGGAGGGATTTGAAAAGTTTCAATGGGAATGGGAAGAATTGGGACAAAAATTGGAAATTTTTTAAGGGACTTTGAAAAAATTTCAACTGGAATTTTAGCAATTTTTTGACGTGAAATTGTAAACATGATGAAGTGGATTTTGAAAATTCTAGAGAGAATTTTAAAAGCTTCAACAGAATTTCAACAATTTTGGGAGGGATTTGAAAAGTTTCAATGGGAATGGGAAGAATTGGGACAAAAATTGGAAAATTTTTAAGGGACTTTGAAAAAATTTCAACTGGAATTTTAGCCATTTTTTGACGTGAAATTGTAAACATGATGAAGTGGATTTTGAAAATTCTAGAGAGAATTTTAAAAGCTTCAACAGAATTTCAACAATTTTGAGAGGGATTTGAAAAGTTTCAATGGGAATGGGAAGAATTGGGACAAAAATTGGAAAATTTTTAAGGGACTTTGAAAAAATTGCAACTGGAATTTTAGCCATTTTTTGACGTGAAATTGTAAACATGTGGACATGGATTTTGAAAATTCTAGAGAGAATTTTAAAAGCTTCAACAGAATTTCAACAATTTTGAGAGGGATTTGAAAAGTTTCAATGGGAATGGGAAGAATTGGGACAAAAATTGGAAAATTTTTAAGGGACTTTGAAAAAATTTCAGCTGGAATTTTAGCCATTTTTTGACGTGAAATTATAAACATGTGGACATGGATTTTGAAAATTCTAGAGAGAATTTTAAAAGCTTCAAGAGAATTTCAACAATTTTGAGAGGGATTTGAAAAGTTTCAATGGGAATGGGAAGAATTGGGACAAAAATTGGAAAATTTTTAAGGGACTTTGAAAAAATTTCAGCTGGAATTTTAGCCATTTTTTGACGTGAAATTGTAAACATGTGGACATGGATTTTGAAAATTCTAGAGAGAATTTTAAAAGCTTCAAGAGAATTTCAACAATTTTGAGAGGGATTTGAAAAGTTTCAATGGGAATGGGAAGAATTGGGACAAAAATTGGAAAATTTTTAAGGGACTTTGAAAAAATTTCAACTGGCATTTTAGCCATTTTTTGACGTGAAATTGTAAACATGTGGACATGGATTTTGAAAATTCTAGAGAGAATTTTAAAAGCTTCAACAGAATTTCAACAATTTTGAGAGGGATTTGAAAAGTTTCAATGGGAATGGGAAGAATTGGGACAAAAATTGGAAAATTTTTAAGGGACTTTGAAAAAATTTCAACTGGAATTTTAGCAATTTTTTGACGTGAAATTGTAAACATGTGGACATGGATTTTGAAAATTCTAGAGAGAATTTTAAAAGCTTCAACAGAATTCCCACAATTTTGAGAGGGATTTGAAAAGTTTCAATGGGAATGGGAAGAATTGGGACAAAAATTGGAAAATTTTTAAGGGACTTTGAAAAAATTTCAACTGGAATTTTAGCCATTTTTTGACGTGAAATTGTAAACATGTGGACATGGATTTTTAAAATTCTAGAGAGAATTTTAAAAGCTTCAACAGAATTTCAACAATTTTGAGAGGGATTTGAAAAGTTTCAATGGGAATGGGAAGAATTGGGACAAAAATTGGAAAATTTTTCAGGGACTTTGAAAAAATTTCAACTGGAATTTTAGCAATTTTTTGACGTGAAATTGTAAACATGTGGACATGGATTTTGAAAATTCTAGAGAGAATTTTAAAAGCTTCAACAGAATTTCAACAATTTTGGGAGGGATTTGAAAAGTTTCAATGGGAATGGGAAGAATTGGGACAAAAATTGGAAAATTTTTAAGGGACTTTGAAAAAATTTCAACTGGAATTTTAGCCATTTTTTGACGTGAAATTGTAAACATGATGAAGTGGATTTGAAAATTCTAGAGAGAATTTTAAAAGCTTCAACAGAATTTCAACAATTTTGGGAGGGATTTGAAAAGTTTCAATGGGAATGGGAAGAATTGGGGCAAAAATTGGAAAATTTTTAAGGGACTTTGAAAAAATTGCAACTGGAATTTTAGCAATTTTTTGACGTGAAATTGTAAACATGTGGACATGGATTTTGAAAATTCTAGAGAGAATTTTAAAAGCTTCAAGAGAATTTCAACAATTTTGAGAGGGATTTGAAAAGTTTCAATGGGAATGGGAAGAATTGGGACAAAAATTGGAAAATTTTAAGGGACTTTGAAAAAATTTCAGCTGGAATTTTAGCCATTTTTTGACGTGAAATTATAAACATGTGGACATGGATTTTGAAAATTCTAGAGAGAATTTTAAAAGCTTCAAGAGAATTTCAACAATTTTGAGAGGGATTTGAAAAGTTTCAATGGGAATGGGAAGAATTGGGACAAAAATTGGAAAATTTTTAAGGGACTTTGAAAAAATTTCAACTGGCATTTTAGCCATTTTTTGACGTGAAATTGTAAACATGTGGACATGGATTTTGAAAATTCTAGAGAGAATTTTAAAAGCTTCAACAGAATTCCCACAATTTTGAGAGGGATTTGAAAAGTTTCAATGGGAATGGGAAGAATTGGGACAAAAATTGGAAAATTTTTAAGGGACTTTGAAAAAATTTCAACTGGCATTTTAGCCATTTTTTGACGTGAAATTGTAAACATGATGAAGTGGATTTTGAAAATTCTAGAGAGAATTTTAAAAGCTTCAACAGAATTTCAACAATTTTGAGAGGGATTTGAAAAGTTTCAATGGGAATGGGAAGAATTGGGACAAAAATTGGAAAATTTTTCAGGGACTTTGAAAAAATTTCAACTGGAATTTTAGCAATTTTTTGACGTGAAATTGTAAACATGATGAAGTGGATTTTGAAAATTCTAGAGAGAATTTTAAAAGCTTCAACAGAATTTCAACAATTTTGGGAGGGATTTGAAAAGTTTCAATGGGAATGGGAAGAATTGGGACAAAAATTGGAAATTTTTTAAGGGACTTTGAAAAAATTTCAACTGGAATTTTAGCAATTTTTTGACGTGAAATTGTAAACATGATGAAGTGGATTTTGAAAATTCTAGAGAGAATTTTAAAAGCTTCAACAGAATTTCAACAATTTTGGGAGGGATTTGAAAAGTTTCAATGGGAATGGGAAGAATTGGGACAAAAATTGGAAAATTTTTAAGGGACTTTGAAAAAATTGCAACTGGAATTTTAGCCATTTTTTGACGTGAAATTGTAAACATGTGGACATGGATTTTGAAAATTCTAGAGAGAATTTTAAAAGCTTCAAGAGAATTTCAACAATTTTGAGAGGGATTTGAAAAGTTTCAATGGGAATGGGAAGAATTGGGACAAAAATTGGAAAATTTTTAAGGGACTTTGAAAAAATTTCAGCTGGAATTTTAGCCATTTTTTGACGTGAAATTATAAACATGTGGACATGGATTTTGAAAATTCTAGAGAGAATTTTAAAAGCTTCAAGAGAATTTCAACAATTTTGAGAGGGATTTGAAAAGTTTCAATGGGAATGGGAAGAATTGGGACAAAAATTGGAAAATTTTTAAGGGACTTTGAAAAAATTGCAACTGGAATTTTAGCCATTTTTTGACGTGAAATTGTAAACATGATGAAGTGGATTTTGAAAATTCTAGAGAGAATTTTAAAAGCTTCAACAGAATTTCAACAATTTTGGGAGGGATTTGAAAAGTTTCAATGGGAATGGGAAGAATTGGGACAAAAATTGGAAAATTTTTAAGGGACTTTGAAAAAATTTCAACTGGAATTTTAGCCATTTTTTGACGTGAAATTGTAAACATGTGGACATGGATTTTGAAAATTCTAGAGAGAATTTTAAAAGCTTCAACAGAATTTCAACAATTTTGAGAGGGATTTGAAAAGTTTCAATGGGAATGGGAAGAATTGGGACAAAAATTGGAAAATTTTTAAGGGACTTTGAAAAAATTTCAACTGGAATTTTAGCCATTTTTTGACGTGAAATTGTACACATGTGGACATGGATTTTGAAAATTCTAGAGAGAATTTTAAAAGCTTCAACAGAATTTCAACAATTTTGAGAGGGATTTGAAAAGTTTCAATGGGAATGGGAAGAATTGGGACAAAAATTGGAAAATTTTTAAGGGACTTTGAAAAAATTTCAACTGGAATTTTAGCCATTTTTTGACGTGAAATTGTAAACATGTGGACATGGATTTTGAAAATTCTAGAGAGAATTTTAAAAGCTTCAACAGAATTTCAACAATTTTGAGAGGGATTTGAAAAGTTTCAATGGGAATGGGAAGAATTGGGACAAAAATTGGAAAATTTTTAAGGGACTTTGAAAAAATTTCAACTGGAATTTTAGCAATTTTTTGACGTGAAATTGTAAACATGTGGACATGGATTTTGAAAATTCTAGAGAGAATTTTAAAAGCTTCAACAGAATTTCAACAATTTTGAGAGGGATTTGAAAAGTTTCAATGGGAATGGGAAGAATTGGGACAAAAATTGGAAAATTTTTAAGGGACTTTGAAAAAATTTCAGCTGGAATTTTAGCCATTTTTTGACGTGAAATTATAAACATGTGGACATGGATTTTGAAAATTCTAGAGAGAATTTTAAAAGCTTCAAGAGAATTTCAACAATTTTGAGAGGGATTTGAAAAGTTTCAATGGGAATGGGAAGAATTGGGACAAAAATTGGAAAATTTTTAAGGGACTTTGAAAAATTTCAACTGGCATTTTAGCCATTTTTTGACGTGAAATTGTAAACATGTGGACATGGATTTTGAAAATTCTAGAGAGAATTTTAAAAGCTTCAACAGAATTCCCACAATTTTGAGAGGGATTTGAAAAGTTCCAATGGGAATGGGAAGAATTGGGACAAAAATTGGAAAATTTTTAAGGGACTTTGAAAAAATTTCAACTGGCATTTTAGCCATTTTTTGACGTGAAATTGTAAACATGTGGACATGGATTTTGAAAATTCTAGAGAGAATTTTAAAAGCTTCAAGAGAATTTCAACAATTTTGAGAGGGATTTGAAAAGTTTCAATGGGAATGGGAAGAATTGGGACAAAAATTGGAAAATTTTTAAGGGACTTTGAAAAAATTTCAACTGGAATTTTAGCCATTTTTTGACGTGAAATTGTAAACATGTGGACATGGATTTTTAAAATTCTAGAGAGAATTTTAAAAGCTTCAACAGAATTTCAACAATTTGAGAGGGATTTGAAAAGTTTCAATGGGAATGGGAAGAATTGGGACAAAAATTGGAAAATTTTTCAGGGACTTTGAAAAAATTTCAACTGGAATTTTAGCAATTTTTTGACGTGAAATTGTAAACATGATGAAGTGGATTTTGAAAATTCTAGAGAGAATTTTAAAAGCTTCAACAGAATTTCAACAATTTTGGGAGGGATTTGAAAAGTTTCAATGGGAATGGGAAGAATTGGGACAAAAATTGGAAATTTTTTAAGGGACTTTGAAAAAATTTCAACTGGAATTTTAGCAATTTTTTGACGTGAAATTGTAAACATGATGAAGTGGATTTTGAAAATTCTAGAGAGAATTTTAAAAGCTTCAAGAGAATTTCCAGAATTTTGAGAGGGATTTGAAAAGTTTCAATGGGAATGGGAAGAATTGGGACAAAAATTGGAAAATTTTTAAGGGACTTTGAAAAAATTTCAACTGGAATTTTAGCCATTTTTTGACGTGAAATTGTAAACATGTGGACATGGATTTTGAAAATTCTAGAGAGAATTTTAAAAGCTTCAACAGAATTTCAACAATTTTGAGAGGGATTTGAAAAGTTTCAATGGGAATGGGAAGAATTGGGACAAAAATTGGAAAATTTTTAAGGGACTTTGAAAAAATTTCAGCTGGCATTTTAGCCATTTTTGACGTGAAATTGTAAACATGTGGCCATGGATTTTGAAAATTCTAGAGAGAATTTTAAAAGCTTCAAGAGAATTTCAACAATTTTGAGAGGGATTTGAAAAGTTTCAATGGGAATGGGAAGAATTGGGACAAAAATTGGAAAATTTTTCAGGGACTTTGAAAAAATTTCAACTGGAATTTTAGCAATTTTTTGACGTGAAATTGTAAACATGTGGACATGGATTTTGAAAATTCTAGAGAGAATTTTAAAAGCTTCAAGAGAATTTCCAGAATTTTGAGAGGGATTTGAAAAGTTTCAATGGGAATGGGAAGAATTGGGACAAAAATTGGAAAATTTTTAAGGGACTTTGAAAAAATTTCAACTGGAATTTTAGCAATTTTTTGACGTGAAATTGTAAACATGTGGACATGGATTTTGAAAATTCTAGAGAGAATTTTAAAAGCTTCAAGAGAATTTCAACAATTTTGAGAGGGATTTGAAAAGTTTCAATGGGAATGGGAAGAATTGGGACAAAAATTGGAAATTTTTTAAGGGACTTTGAAAAAATTTCAACTGGAATTTTAGCCATTTTTTGACGTGAAATTGTAAACATGTGGACATGGATTTTGAAAATTCTAGAGAGAATTTTAAAAGCTTCAAGAGAATTTCAACAATTTTGAGAGGGATTTGAAAAGTTTCAATGGGAATGGGAAGAATTGGGGCAAAAATTGGAAAATTTTTAAGAGACTTTGAAAAAATTTCAACTGGAATTTTAGCCATTTTTTGACGTGAAATTGTAAACATGTGGACATGGATTTTGAAAATTCTAGAGAGAATTTTAAAAGCTTCAACAGAATTTCAACAATTTTGAGAGGGATTTGAAAAGTTTCAATGGGAATGGGAAGAATTGGGACAAAAATTGGAAAATTTTTAAGGGACTTTGAAAAAATTTCAACTGGAATTTTAGCCATTTTTTGACGTGAAATTGTAAACATGTGGACATGGATTTTGAAAATTCTAGAGAGAATTTTAAAAGCTTCAACAGAATTTCAACAATTTTGAGAGGGATTTGAAAAGTTTCAATGGGAATGGGAAGAATTGGGACAAAAATTGGAAAATTTTGAAGGGACTTTGAAAAAATTGCAACTGGAATTTTAGCCATTTTTTGACGTGAAATTGTAAACATGATGAAGTGGATTTTGAAAATTCTAGAGAGAATTTTAAAAGCTTCAACAGAATTTCAACAATTTTGGGAGGGATTTGAAAAGTTTCAATGGGAATGGGAAGAATTGGGACAAAAATTGGAAAATTTTTCAGGGACTTTGAAAAAATTTCAACTGGAATTTTAGCAATTTTTTGACGTGAAATTGTAAACATGATGAAGTGGATTTTGAAAATTCTAGAGAGAATTTTAAAAGCTTCAACAGAATTTCAACAATTTTGGGAGGGATTTGAAAAGTTTCAATGGGAATGGGAAGAATTGGGACAAAAATTGGAAAATTTTTAAGGGACTTTGAAAAAATTGCAACTGGAATTTTAGCCATTTTTTGACGTGAAATTGTAAACATGTGGCCATGGATTTTGAAAATTCTAGAGAGAATTTTAAAAGCTTCAACAGAATTTCAACAATTTGAGAGGGATTTGAAAAGTTTCAATGGGAATGGGAAGAATTGGGACAAAAATTGGAAAATTTTTAAGGGACTTTGAAAAAATTTCAGCTGGAATTTTAGCCATTTTTTGACGTGAAATTATAAACATGTGGACATGGATTTTGAAAATTCTAGAGAGAATTTTAAAAGCTTCAAGAGAATTTCAACAATTTTGAGAGGGATTTGAAAAGTTTCAATGGGAATGGGAAGAATTGGGACAAAAATTGGAAAATTTTTAAGGGACTTTGAAAAAATTTCAACTGGCATTTTAGCCATTTTTTGACGTGAAATTGTAAACATGTGGACATGGATTTTGAAAATTCTAGAGAGAATTTTAAAAGCTTCAACAGAATTCCCACAATTTTGAGAGGGATTTGAAAAGTTTCAATGGGAATGGGAAGAATTGGGACAAAAATTGGAAAATTTTTAAGGGACTTTGAAAAATTTCAACTGGCATTTTAGCCATTTTTTGACGTGAAATTGTAAACATGATGAAGTGGATTTTGAAAATTCTAGAGAGAATTTTAAAAGCTTCAACAGAATTTCAACAATTTTGAGAGGGATTTGAAAAGTTTCAATGGGAATGGGAAGAATTGGGACAAAAATTGGAAAATTTTTCAGGGACTTTGAAAAAATTTCAACTGGAATTTTAGCAATTTTTTGACGTGAAATTGTAAACATGATGAAGTGGATTTTGAAAATTCTAGAGAGAATTTTAAAAGCTTCAACAGAATTTCAACAATTTTGGGAGGGATTTGAAAAGTTTCAATGGGAATGGGAAGAATTGGGACAAAAATTGGAAATTTTTTAAGGGACTTTGAAAAAATTTCAACTGGAATTTTAGCAATTTTTTGACGTGAAATTGTAAACATGATGAAGTGGATTTTGAAAATTCTAGAGAGAATTTTAAAAGCTTCAACAGAATTTCAACAATTTTGGGAGGGATTTGAAAAGTTTCAATGGGAATGGGAAGAATTGGGACAAAAATTGGAAAATTTTTAAGGGACTTTGAAAAAATTGCAACTGGAATTTTAGCCATTTTTTGACGTGAAATTGTAAACATGTGGACATGGATTTTGAAAATTCTAGAGAGAATTTTAAAAGCTTCAAGAGAATTTCAACAATTTTGAGAGGGATTTGAAAAGTTTCAATGGGAATGGGAAGAATTGGGACAAAAATTGGAAAATTTTAAGGGACTTTGAAAAAATTTCAGCTGGAATTTTAGCCATTTTTTGACGTGAAATTATAAACATGTGGACATGGATTTTGAAAATTCTAGAGAGAATTTTAAAAGCTTCAAGAGAATTTCAACAATTTTGAGAGGGATTTGAAAAGTTTCAATGGGAATGGGAAGAATTGGGACAAAAATTGGAAAATTTTTAAGGGACTTTGAAAAAATTGCAACTGGAATTTTAGCCATTTTTTGACGTGAAATTGTAAACATGATGAAGTGGATTTTGAAAATTCTAGAGAGAATTTTAAAAGCTTCAACAGAATTTCAACAATTTTGGGAGGGATTTGAAAAGTTTCAATGGGAATGGGAAGAATTGGGACAAAAATTGGAAAATTTTTAAGGGACTTTGAAAAATTTCAACTGGAATTTTAGCCATTTTTTGACGTGAAATTGTAAACATGTGGACATGGATTTTGAAAATTCTAGAGAGAATTTTAAAAGCTTCAACAGAATTTCAACAATTTTGAGAGGGATTTGAAAAGTTTCAATGGGAATGGGAAGAATTGGGACAAAAATTGGAAAATTTTTAAGAGGGACTTTGAAAAAATTTCAACTGGAATTTTAGCCATTTTTTGACGTGAAATTGTACACATGTGGACATGGATTTTGAAAATTCTAGAGAGAATTTTAAAAGCTTCAACAGAATTTCAACAATTTTGAGAGGGATTTGAAAAGTTTCAATGGGAATGGGAAGAATTGGGACAAAAATTGGAAAATTTTTCAGGGACTTTGAAAAAATTGCAACTGGAATTTTAGCCATTTTTTGACGTGAAATTGTAAACATGTGGACATGGATTTTGAAAATTCTAGAGAGAATTTTAAAAGCTTCAACAGAATTTCAACAATTTTGAGAGGGATTTGAAAAGTTTCAATGGGAATGGGAAGAATTGGGACAAAAATTGGAAAATTTTTAAGGGACTTTGAAAAAATTTCAACTGGAATTTTAGCAATTTTTTGACGTGAAATTGTAAACATGTGGACATGGATTTTGAAAATTCTAGAGAGAATTTTAAAAGCTTCAACAGAATTTCAACAATTTTGAGAGGGATTTGAAAAGTTTCAATGGGAATGGGAAGAATTGGGACAAAAATTGGAAAATTTTTAAGGGACTTTGAAAAAATTTCAGCTGGAATTTTAGCCATTTTTTGACGTGAAATTATAAACATGTGGACATGGATTTTGAAAATTCTAGAGAGAATTTTAAAAGCTTCAAGAGAATTTCAACAATTTTGAGAGGGATTTGAAAAGTTTCAATGGGAATGGGAAGAATTGGGACAAAAATTGGAAAATTTTTAAGGGACTTTGAAAAAATTTCAACTGGCATTTTAGCCATTTTTTGACGTGAAATTGTAAACATGTGGACATGGATTTTGAAAATTCTAGAGAGAATTTTAAAAGCTTCAACAGAATTCCCACAATTTTGAGAGGGATTTGAAAAGTTCCAATGGGAATGGGAAGAATTGGGACAAAAATTGGAAAATTTTTAAGGGACTTTGAAAAAATTTCAACTGGCATTTTAGCCATTTTTTGACGTGAAATTGTAAACATGTGGACATGGATTTTGAAAATTCTAGAGAGAATTTTAAAAGCTTCAAGAGAATTTCAACAATTTTGAGAGGGATTTGAAAAGTTTCAATGGGAATGGGAAGAATTGGGACAAAAATTGGAAAATTTTTAAGGGACTTTGAAAAATTTCAACTGGAATTTTAGCCATTTTTTGACGTGAAATTGTAAACATGTGGACATGGATTTTTAAAATTCTAGAGAGAATTTTAAAAGCTTCAACAGAATTTCAACAATTTTGAGAGGGATTTGAAAAGTTTCAATGGGAATGGGAAGAATTGGGACAAAAATTGGAAAATTTTTCAGGGACTTTGAAAAAATTTCAACTGGAATTTTAGCAATTTTTTGACGTGAAATTGTAAACATGATGAAGTGGATTTTGAAAATTCTAGAGAGAATTTTAAAAGCTTCAACAGAATTTCAACAATTTTGGGAGGGATTTGAAAAGTTTCAATGGGAATGGGAAGAATTGGGACAAAAATTGGAAATTTTTTAAGGGACTTTGAAAAAATTTCAACTGGAATTTTAGCAATTTTTTGACGTGAAATTGTAAACATGATGAAGTGGATTTTGAAAATTCTAGAGAGAATTTTAAAAGCTTCAACAGAATTTCAACAATTTTGGGAGGGATTTGAAAAGTTTCAATGGGAATGGGAAGAATTGGGACAAAAATTGGAAAATTTTTAAGGGACTTTGAAAAAATTTCAACTGGAATTTTAGCCATTTTTTGACGTGAAATTGTAAACATGTGGACATGGATTTTGAAAATTCTAGAGAGAATTTTAAAAGCTTCAACAGAATTTCAACAATTTTGAGAGGGATTTGAAAAGTTTCAATGGGAATGGGAAGAATTGGGACAAAAATTGGAAAATTTTTAAGGGACTTTGAAAAAATTTCAGCTGGCATTTTAGCCATTTTTTGACGTGAAATTGTAAACATGTGGCCATGGATTTTGAAAATTCTAGAGAGAATTTTAAAAGCTTCAAGAGAATTTCAACAATTTTGAGAGGGATTTGAAAAGTTTCAATGGGAATGGGAAGAATTGGGACAAAAATTGGAAAATTTTTCAGGGACTTTGAAAAAATTTCAACTGGAATTTTAGCAATTTTTTGACGTGAAATTGTAAACATGTGGACATGGATTTTGAAAATTCTAGAGAGAATTTTAAAAGCTTCAAGAGAATTTCCAGAATTTTGAGAGGGATTTGAAAAGTTTCAATGGGAATGGGAAGAATTGGGACAAAAATTGGAAAATTTTTAAGGGACTTTGAAAAAATTTCAACTGGAATTTTAGCAATTTTTTGACGTGAAATTGTAAACATGTGGACATGGATTTTGAAAATTCTAGAGAGAATTTTAAAAGCTTCAAGAGAATTTCAACAATTTTGAGAGGGATTTGAAAAGTTTCAATGGGAATGGGAAGAATTGGGACAAAAATTGGAAATTTTTTAAGGGACTTTGAAAAAATTTCAACTGGAATTTTAGCCATTTTTTGACGTGAAATTGTAAACATGTGGACATGGATTTTGAAAATTCTAGAGAGAATTTTAAAAGCTTCAAGAGAATTTCAACAATTTTGAGAGGGATTTGAAAAGTTTCAATGGGAATGGGAAGAATTGGGGCAAAAATTGGAAAATTTTTAAGAGACTTTGAAAAAATTTCAACTGGAATTTTAGCCATTTTTTGACGTGAAATTGTAAACATGTGGACATGGATTTTGAAAATTCTAGAGAGAATTTTAAAAGCTTCAACAGAATTTCAACAATTTTGAGAGGGATTTGAAAAGTTTCAATGGGAATGGGAAGAATTGGGACAAAAATTGGAAAATTTTTAAGGGACTTTGAAAAAATTTCAACTGGAATTTTAGCCATTTTTTGACGTGAAATTGTAAACATGTGGACATGGATTTTGAAAATTCTAGAGAGAATTTTAAAAGCTTCAACAGAATTTCAACAATTTTGAGAGGGATTTGAAAAGTTTCAATGGGAATGGGAAGAATTGGGACAAAAATTGGAAAATTTTGAAGGGACTTTGAAAAAATTGCAACTGGAATTTTAGCCATTTTTTGACGTGAAATTGTAAACATGATGAAGTGGATTTTGAAAATTCTAGAGAGAATTTTAAAAGCTTCAACAGAATTTCAACAATTTTGGGAGGGATTTGAAAAGTAGTCAAATTCCTGGGAATGGAAGAACAAAAATTGGAAAAATTTTTCAGGGACTTTGAAAAAATTTCAACTGGAATTTTAGCAATTTTTTGACGTGAAATTGTAAACATGATGAAGTGGATTTTGAAAATTCTAGAGAGAATTTTAAAAGCTTCAACAGAATTTCAACAATTTTGGGAGGGATTTGAAAAGTTTCAATGGGAATGGGAAGAATTGGGACAAAAATTGGAAAATTTTTAAGGGACTTTGAAAAAATTGCAACTGGAATTTTAGCCATTTTTTGACGTGAAATTGTAAACATGTGGCCATGGATTTTGAAAATTCTAGAGAGAATTTTAAAAGCTTCAACAGAATTTCAACAATTTTGAGAGGGATTTGAAAAGTTTCAATGGGAATGGGAAGAATTGGGACAAAAATTGGAAAATTTTTAAGGGACTTTGAAAAAATTTCAGCTGGAATTTTAGCCATTTTTTGACGTGAAATTATAAACATGTGGACATGGATTTTGAAAATTCTAGAGAGAATTTTAAAAGCTTCAACAGAATTTCCACAATTTTGAGAGGGATTTGAAAAGTTTCAATGGGAATGGGAAGAATTGGGACAAAAATTGGAAAATTTTTAAGGGACTTTGAAAAAATTTCAACTGGAATTTTAGCAATTTTTTGACGTGAAATTGTAAACATGATGAAGTGGATTTTGAAAATTCTAGAGAGAATTTTAAAAGCTTCAACAGAATTTCAACAATTTTGGGAGGGATTTGAAAAGTTTCATTGGGAATGGGAAGAATTGGGACAAAAATTGGAAAATTTTTAAGGGACTTTGAAAAAATTGCAACTGGCATTTTAGCCATTTTTTGACGTGAAATTGTAAACATGTGGACATGGATTTTGAAAATTCTAGAGAGAATTTTAAAAGCTTCAACAGAATTTCAACAATTTTGAGAGGGATTTGAAAAGTTTCAATGGGAATGGGAAGAATTGGGACAAAAATTGGAAAATTTTTAAGGGACTTTGAAAAAATTTCAACTGGCATTTTAGCCATTTTTTGACGTGAAATTGTAAGCATGTGGACATGGATTTTGAAAATTCTAGAGAGAATTTTAAAAGCTTCAAGAGAATTTCAACAATTTTGAGAGGGATTTGAAAAGTTTCAATGGGAATGGGAAGAATTGGGACAAAAATTGGAAAATTTTTAAGGGACTTTGAAAAAATTTCAACTGGAATTTTAGCATTTTTTTTACGTGAAATTGTAAACATGTGGACATGGATTTTGAAAATTCTAGAGAGAATTTTAAAAGCTTCAAGAGAATTTCAACAATTTTGAGAGGGATTTGAAAAGTTTCAATGGGAATGGGAAGAATTGGGACAAAAATTGGAAAATTTTTAAGGGACTTTGAAAAAATTTCAACTGGAATTTTAGCAATTTTTTTATGTGAAATTGTAAACATGTGGACATGGATTTTGAAAATTCTAGAGAGAATTCTAAAAGCCTCAACAGAATTTCAACAATTTTGAGAGGGATTTGAAAAGTTTCAATGGGAATGGGAAGAATTGGGACAAAAATTGGAAAATTTTTAAGGGACTTTGAAAAAATTTCAACTGGAATTTTAGCCATTTTTTGACGTGAAATTGTAAACATGTGGACATGGATTTTGAAAATTCTAGAGAGAATTTTAAAAGCTTCAACAGAATTTCAACAATTTTGGGAGGGATTTGAAAAGTTTCAATGGGAATGGGAAGAATTGGGACAAAAATTGGAAAATTTTGAAGGGACTTTGAAAAAATTTCAACTGGAATTTTAGCAATTTTTTGACGTGAAATTGTAAACATGATGAAGTGGATTTTGAAAATTCTAGAGAGAATTTTAAAAGCTTCAAGAGAATTTCAACAATTTTGGGAGGGATTTGAAAAGTTTCAATGGGAATGGGAAGAATTGGGGCAAAAATTGGAAAATTTTTAAGGGACTTTGAAAAAATTGCAACTGGAATTTTAGCCATTTTTTGACGTGAAATTGTAAACATGTGGACATGGATTTTGAAAATTCTAGAGAGAATTTTAAAAGCTTCAAGAGAATTTCAACCATTTTGAGAGGGATTTGAAAAGTTTCAATGGGAATGGGAAGAATTGGGACAAAAATTGGAAAATTTTTAAGGGACTTTGAAAAAATTTCAGCTGGAATTTTAGCCATTTTTTTACGTGAATTTATAAACATGTGGACATGGATTTTGAAAATTCTAGAGAGAATTTTAAAAGCTTCAAGAGAATTTCAACAATTTTGAGAGGGATTTGAAAAGTTTCAATGGGAATGGGAAGAATTGGGACAAAAATTGGAAAATTTTTAAGGGACTTTGAAAAAATTTCAACGGGAATTTTAGCCATTTTTTGACGTGAAATTGTAAACATGTGGACATGGATTTTGAAAATTCTAGAGAGAATTTTAAAAGCTTCAACAGAATTTCAACAATTTTGAGAGGGATTTGAAAAGTTTCAATGGGAATGGGAAGAATTGGGACAAAAATTGGAAAATTTTTAAGGGACTTTGAAAAAATTTCAACTGGAATTTTAGCAATTTGTTTATGTGAAATTGTAAACATGTGGACATGGATTTTGAAAATTCTAGAGAGAATTCTAAAAGCTTCAACAGAATTTCAACAATTTTGAGAGGGATTTGAAAAGTTTCAATGGGAATGGGAAGAATTGGGACAAAAATTGGAAAATTTTTAAGGGACTTTGAAAAAATTTCAACTGGAATTTTAGCCATTTTTTGACGTGAAATTGTAAACATGTTGAAGTGGATTTTGAAAATTCTAGAGAGAATTTTAAAAGCTTCAACAGAATTTCAACAACTTTGGGAGGGATTTGAAAAGTTTCAATGGGAATGGGAAGAATTGGGACAAAAATTGGAAAATTTTTAAGGGACTTTGAAAAAATTTCAACTGGAATTTTAGCAATTTTTTGACGTGAAATTGTAAACATGATGAAGTGGATTTTGAAAATTCTAGAGAGAATTTTAAAAGCTTCAACAGAATTTCAACAATTTTGGGAGGGATTTGAAAAGTTTCAATGGGAATGGGAAGAATTGGGGCAAAAATTGGAAAATTTTTAAGGGACTTTGAAAAAATTGCAACTGGAATTTTAGCCATTTTTTGACGTGAAATTGTAAACATGTGGCCATGGATTTTGAAAATTCTAGAGAGAATTTTAAAAGCTTCAACAGAATTTCAACAATTTTGAGAGGGATTTGAAAAGTTTCAATGGGAATGGGAAGAATTGGGGCAAAAATTGGAAATTTTTTAAGGGACTTTGAAAAAATTTCAGCTGGAATTTTAGCCATTTTTTGACGTGAAATTATAAACATGTGGACATGGATTTTGAAAATTCTAGAGAGAATTTTAAAAGCTTCAAGAGAATTTCAACAATTTTGAGAGGGATTTGAAAAGTTTCAATGGGAATGGGAAGAATTGGGACAAAAATTGGAAAATTTTTAAGGGACTTTGAAAAAATTGCAACTGGAATTTTAGCCATTTTTTGACGTGAAATTGTAAACATGTGGACATGGATTTTGAAAATTCTAGAGAGAATTTTTAAAGCTTCAAGAGAATTTCAACAATTTTGAGAGGGATTTGAAAAGTTTCAATGGGAATGGGAAGAATTGGGACAAAAATTGGAAAATTTTTCAGGGACTTTGAAAAAATTTCAACTGGAATTTTAGCATTTTTTTTACGTGAAATTGTAAACATGTGGACATGGATTTTGAAAATTCTAGAGAGAATTTTAAAAGCTTCAACAGAATTTCAACAATTTTGAGAGGGATTTGAAAAGTTTCAATGGGAATGGGAAGAATTGGGACAAAAATTGGAAAATTTTTAAGGGACTTTGAAAAAATTTCAACTGGAATTTTAGCAATTTTTTTATGTGAAATTGTAAACATGTGGACATGGATTTTGAAAATTCTAGAGAGAATTCTAAAAGCTTCAACAGAATTTCAACAATTTTGAGAGGGATTTGAAAAGTTTCAATGGGAATGGGAAGAATTGGGACAAAAATTGGAAAATTTTTAAGGGACTTTGAAAAAATTGCAACTGGAATTTTAGCCATTTTTTGACGTGAAATTGTAAACATGTTGAAGTGGATTTTGAAAATTCTAGAGAGAATTTTAAAAGCTTCAACAGAATTTCAACAATTTTGGGAGGGATTTGAAAAGTTTCAATGGGAATGGGAAGAATTGGGACAAAAATTGGAAAATTTTTAAGGGACTTTGAAAAAATTTCAACTGGAATTTTAGCAATTTTTTGACGTGAAATTGTAAACATGATGAAGTGGATTTTGAAAATTCTAGAGAGAATTTTAAAAGCTTCAACAGAATTTCAACAATTTTGGGAGGGATTTGAAAAGTTTCAATGGGAATGGGAAGAATTGGGGCAAAAATTGGAAAATTTTTAAGGGACTTTGAAAAAATTGCAACTGGAATTTTAGCCATTTTTTGACGTGAAATTGTAAACATGTGGACATGGATTTTGAAAATTCTAGAGAGAATTTTAAAAGCTTCAACAGAATTTCAACAATTTTGAGAGGGATTTGAAAAGTTTCAATGGGAATGGGAAGAATTGGGACAAAAATTGGAAAATTTTTAAGGGACTTTGAAAAAATTTCAGCTGGAATTTTAGCCATTTTTTGACGTGAAATTATAAACATGTGGACATGGATTTTGAAAATTCTAGAGAGAATTTTAAAAGCTTCAAGAGAATTTCAACAATTTTGAGAGGGATTTGAAAAGTTTCAATGGGAATGGGAAGAATTGGGACAAAAATTGGAAAATTTTTAAGGGACTTTGAAAAAATTGCAACTGGAATTTTAGCCATTTTTTGACGTGAAATTGTAAACATGTGGACATGGATTTTGAAAATTCTAGAGAGAATTTTTAAAGCTTCAAGAGAATTTCAACAATTTTGAGAGGGATTTGAAAAGTTTCAATGGGAATGGGAAGAATTGGGACAAAAATTGGAAAATTTTTCAGGGACTTTGAAAAAATTTCAACTGGAATTTTAGCAATTTTTTGACGTGAAATTGTAAACATGATGAAGTGGATTTTGAAAATTCTAGAGAGAATTCTAAAAGCTTCAACAGAATTTCAACAATTTTGAGAGGGATTTGAAAAGTTTCAATGGGAATGGGAAGAATTGGGACAAAAATTGGAAAATTTTTAAGGGACTTTGAAAAAATTTCAACTGGAATTTTAGCCATTTTTTGACGTGAAATTGTAAACATGTTGAAGTGGATTTTGAAAATTCTAGAGAGAATTTTAAAAGCTTCAACAGAATTTCAACAATTTTGGGAGGGATTTGAAAAGTTTCAATGGGAATGGGAAGAATTGGGACAAAAATTGGAAAATTTTTAAGGGACTTTGAAAAAATTTCAACTGGAATTTTAGCAATTTTTTGACGTGAAATTGTAAACATGATGAAGTGGATTTTGAAAATTCTAGAGAGAATTTTAAAAGCTTCAACAGAATTTCAACAATTTTGGGAGGGATTTGAAAAGTTTCAATGGGAATGGGAAGAATTGGGGCAAAAATTGGAAAATTTTTAAGGGACTTTGAAAAAATTTCAACTGGAATTTTAGCCATTTTTTGACGTGAAATTGTAAACATGTGGCCATGGATTTTGAAAATTCTAGAGAGAATTTTAAAAGCTTCAACAGAATTTCAACAATTTTGAGAGGGATTTGAAAAGTTTCAATGGGAATGGGAAGAATTGGGACAAAAATTGGAAATTTTTAAGGGACTTTGAAAAAATTTCAGCTGGAATTTTAGCCATTTTTTGACGTGAAATTATAAACATGTGGACATGGATTTTGAAAATTCTAGAGAGAATTTTAAAAGCTTCAAGAGAATTTCAACAATTTTGAGAGGGATTTGAAAAGTTTCAATGGGAATGGGAAGAATTGGGACAAAAATTGGAAAATTTTTAAGGGACTTTGAAAAAATTGCAACTGGAATTTTAGCCATTTTTTGACGTGAAATTGTAAACATGTGGACATGGATTTTGAAAATTCTAGAGAGAATTTTAAAGCTTCAAGAGAATTTCAACAATTTTGAGAGGGATTTGAAAAGTTTCAATGGGAATGGGAAGAATTGGGACAAAAATTGGAAAATTTTTCAGGGACTTTGAAAAAATTTCAACTGGAATTTTAGCATTTTTTTTACGTGAAATTGTAAACATGTGGACATGGATTTTGAAAATTCTAGAGAGAATTCTAAAAGCTTCAACAGAATTTCAACAATTTTGAGAGGGATTTGAAAAGTTTCAATGGGAATGGGAAGAATTGGGACAAAAATTGGAAAATTTTTAAGGGACTTTGAAAAAATTGCAACTGGAATTTTAGCCATTTTTTGACGTGAAATTGTAAACATGATGAAGTGGATTTTGAAAATTCTAGAGAGAATTTTAAAAGCTTCAAGAGAATTTCAACAATTTTGGGAGGGATTTGAAAAGTTTCAATGGGAATGGGAAGAATTGGGACAAAAATTGGAAATTTTTTAAGGGACTTTGAAAAAATTTCAACTGGAATTTTAGCCATTTTTTGACATGAAATTGTAAACATGTGGACATGGATTTTGAAAATTCTAGAGAGAATTTTAAAAGCTTCAACAGAATTTCAACAATTTTGAGAGGGATTTGAAAAGTTTCAATGGGAATGGGAAGAATTGGGACAAAAATGGGAAAATTTTTAAGGGACTTTGAAAAAATTTCAACTGGAATTTTAGCAATTTTTTGACATGAAATTGTAAACATGTGGACATGGATTTTGAAAATTCTAGAGAGAATTTTAAAAGCTTCAACAGAATTTCAACAATTTTGAGAGGGATTTGAAAAGTTTCAATGGGAATGGGAAGAATTGGGACAAAAATTGGAAAATTTTTCAGGGACTTTGAAAAAATTTCAACTGGAATTTTAGCATTTTTTTTACGTGAAATTGTAAACATGTGGACATGGATTTTGAAAATTCTAGAGAGAATTTTAAAAGCTTCAACAGAATTTCAACAATTTTGAGAGGGATTTGAAAAGTTTCAATGGGAATGGGAAGAATTGGGACAAAAATTGGAAAATTTTTAAGGGACTTTGAAAAAATTTCAACTGGAATTTTAGCCATTTTTTTATGTGAAATTGTAAACATGTGGACATGGATTTTGAAAATTCTAGAGAGAATTTTAAAAGCTTCAACAGAATTTCAACAATTTTGAGAGGGATTTGAAAAGTTTCAATGGGAATGGGAAGAATTGGGACAAAAATTGGAAAATTTTTAAGGGACTTTGAAAAAATTTCAACTGGAATTTTAGCCATTTTTTTATGTGAAATTGTAAACATGTGGACATGGATTTTGAAAATTCTAGAGAGAATTTTTAAAGCTTCAAGAGAATTTCAACAATTTTGAGAGGGATTTGAAAAGTTTCAATGGGAATGGGAAGAATTGGGACAAAAATTGGAAAATTTTTAAGGGACTTTGAAAAAATTTCAACTGGAATTTTAGCCATTTTTTGACGTGAAATTGTAAACATGTGGACATGGATTTTGAAAATTCTAGAGAGAATTTTAAAAGCTTCAAGAGAATTTCAACAATTTTGAGAGGGATTTGAAAAGTTTCAATGGGAATGGGAAGAATTGGGACAAAAATTGGAAAATTTTTAAGGGACTTTGAAAAAATTTCAACTGGAATTTTAGCCATTTTTTTATGTGAAATTGTAAACATGTGGACATGGATTTTGAAAATTCTAGAGAGAATTTTAAAAGCTTCAACAGAATTTCAACAATTTTGAGAGGGATTTGAAAGTTTCAATGGGAATGGGAAGAATTGGGACAAAAATTGGAAAATTTTTAAGGGACTTTGAAAAAATTTCAACTGGAATTTTAGCCATTTTTTTATGTGAAATTGTAAACA
>NW_028116077.1:0-31683 GCF_964273445.1 Streptopelia decaocto
GAATGGGAAGAATTGGGACAAAAATTGGAAAATTTTTCAGGGACTTTGAAAACATTTCAACTGGAATTTTAGCCATTTTTTGACGTGAAATTGTAAACATGTGGACATGGATTTTGAAAATTCTAGAGAGAATTTTAAAAGCTTCAAGAGAATTTCAACAATTTGGAGAGGGATTTGAAAAGTTTCAATGGGAATGGGAAGAATTGGGACAAAAATTGGAAAATTTTTCAGGGACTTTGAAAACATTTCAACTGGAATTTTAGCCATTTTTTGACGTGAAATTGTAAACATGTGGACATGGATTATGAAAATTCTGGAGAGAATTTTAAAAGCTTCAAGAGAATTTCAACACTTTTGAGAGGGATTTGAAAAGTTTCAATGGGAATGGGAAGAATTGGGACAAAAATTGGAAAATTTTGAAGGGACTTTGAAAAAATTTCCACTGGAATTTTAGCCATTTTTTGACGTGAAATTGTAAACATGTGGACATGGATTTTGAAAATTCTGGAGAGAATTTTAAAAGCTTCAAGAGAATTTCAACAGTTTTGAGAGGGATTTGAAAAGTTTCAATGGGAATGGGAAGAATTGGGACAAAAATTGGAAAATTTTTAAGGGACTTTGAAAAAATTTCAACTGGAATTTTAGCCACTTTTTGACGTGAAATTGTAAACATGTGGACATGGATTTTGAAAATTCTAGAGAGAATTTTAAAAGCTTCAAGAGAATTTCAACAATTTTGAGCGGGATTTGAAAAGTTTCAATGGGAATGGGAAGAATTGGGACAAAAATTGGAAAATTTTTAAGGGACTTTGAAAAAATTTCAACTGGAATTTTAGCCATTTTTTGACGTGAAATTGTAAACATGTGGACATGGATTTTGAAAATTCTAGAGAGAATTTTAAAAGCTTCAAGAGAATTTCAACAATTTTGAGAGGGATTTGAAAAGTTTCAATGGGAATGGGAAGAATTGGGACAAAAATTGGAAAATTTTTAAGGGACTTTGAAAAAATTTCAACTGGAATTTTAGCCATTTTTTGACGTGAAATTGTAAACATGTGGACATGGATTTTGAAAATTCTAGAGAGAATTTTAAAAGCTTCAAGAGAATTTCAACAATTTTGAGAGGGATTTGAAAAGTTTCAATGGGAATGGGAAGAATTGGGACAAAAATTGGAAAATTTTTAAGGGACTTTGAAAAAATTTCCACTGGAATTTTAGCAATTTTTTGACGTGAAATTGTAAACATGTGGACATGGATTATGAAAATTCTGAAGAGAATTTTAAAAGCTTCAAGAGAATTTCAACAATTTTGAGAGGGATTTGAAAAGTTTCAATGGGAATGGGAAGAATTGGGACAAAAATTGGAAAATTTTTCAGGGACTTTGAAAACATTTCAACTGGAATTTTAGCCATTTTTTGACGTGAAATTGTAAACATGTGGACATGGATTATGAAAATTCTGGAGAGAATTTTAAAAGCTTCAAGAGAATTTCAACACTTTTGAGAGGGATTTGAAAAGTTTCAATGGGAATGGGAAGAATTGGGACAAAAATTGGAAAATTTTTAAGGGACTTTGAAAAAATTTCCACTGGAATTTTAGCCATTTTTTGACGTGAAATTGTAAACATGTGGACATGGATTTTGAAAATTCTGGAGAGAATTTTAAAAGCTTCAAGAGAATTTCAACAATTTGGAGAGGGATTTGAAAAGTTTCAATGGGAATGGGAAGAATTGGGACAAAAATTGGAAAATTTTTAAGGGACTTTGAAAAAATTTCCACTGGAATTTTAGCCATTTTTTGACGTTAAATTGTAAACATGTGGACATGGATTTTGAAAATTCTAGAGAGAATTTTAAAAGCTTCAAGAGAACTTCAACAGTTTTGAGAGGGATTTGAAAAGTTTCAATGGGAATGGGAAGAATTGGGACAAAAATTGGAAAATTTTTAAGGGACTTTGAAAAAATTTCCACTGGAATTTTAGCCATTTTTTTTATGTGAAATTGTAAACATGTGGACATGGATTTTGAAAATTCTAGAGAGAATTTTAAAAGCTTCAAGAGAATTTCAACAATTTTGAGCGGGATTTGAAAAGTTTCAATGGGAATGGGAAGAATTGGAACAAAAATTGGAAAATTTTCAAGGGACTTTGAAAAAATTTCCACTGGAATTTTAGCCATTTTTTGACGTGAAATTGTAAACACGTGGACGTGGATTTTGAAAATTCTAGAGAGAATTTTAAAAGCTTCAAGAGAATTTCAACAATTTTGAGCGGGATTTGAAAAGTTTCAATGGGAATGGGAAGAATTGGGACCAAAATTGGAAAATTTTTCAGGGACTTTGAAAAAATTTCAACTGGAATTTTAGCCATTTTTTGACGTGATATTGTAAACATGTGGACGTGGGATTTTGAAAATTCTAGAGAGAATTTTAAAAGCTTCAAGAGAATTTCAACAATTTTGAGAGGGATTTGAAAAGTTTCAATGGGAATGGGAAGAATTGGGACAAAAATTGGAAAATTTTTAAGGGACCTGGAAAAATTTCAACTGGAATTTTAGCCATTTTTTGACGTGAAATTGTAAACATGTGGACATGGATTTTGAAAATTCTAGAGAGAATTTTAAAAGCTTCGACAGAATTTCAACAATTTTGAGAGGGATTTGAAAAGTTTCAATGGGAATGGGAAGAATTGGGACAAAAATTGGAAATTTTGAAGGGACTTTGAAAAAATTTCAACTGGAATTTTAGCCATTTTTTTGACGTGAAATTGTAAACGTGTGGACATGGATTTTGAAAATTCTAGAGAGAATTTTAAAAGCTTCAAGAGAATTTCAACAATTTTGAGAGGGATTTGAAAAGTTTCAATGGGAATGGGAAGAATTGGGACAAAAATTGGAAAATTTTCAAGGGACTTTGAAAAAATTTCAACTGGAATTTTAGCCATTTTTTGACGTGAAATTGTAAACATGTGGACATGGATTTTGAAAATTCTAGAGAGAATTTTAAAAGCTTCAAGAGAATTTCAACAATGTTGAGAGGGATTTGAAAAGTTTCAATGGGAATGGGAAGAGTTGGGACAAAAATTGGAAAATTTTTAAGGGACTTTGAAAAAAATTCAACTGGAATTTTAGCCATTTTTTGACGTGAAATTGTAAACATGTGGACATGGATTTTTAAAATTCTAGAGAGAATTTTAAAAGCTTCAAGAGAATTTCAACAATTTTGAGAGGGATTTGAAAAGTTTCAATGGGAATGGGAAGAATTGGGACCAAAATTGGAAAATTTTTAAGGGACTTTGAAAAAATTTCCACTGGAATTTTAGCCATTTTTTGACGTGAAATTGTAAACATGTGGACGTGGATTTTGAAAATTCTAGAGAGAATTTTAAAGCTTCAAGAGAATTTCAACCATTTTGAGAGGGATTTGAAAAGTTTCAATGGGAATGGGAAGAATTGGGACAAAAATTGGAAAATTTTGAAGGGACTTTGAAAAAATTTCAACTGGAATTTTAGCCATTTTTTGACGTGAAATTGTAAACATGTGGACATGGATTTTGAAAATTCTAGAGAGAATTTTAAAAGCTTCAAGAGAATTTCAACAATTTTGAGAGGGATTTGAAAAGTTTCAATGGGAATGGGAAGAATTGGGACAAAAATTGGAAAATTTTTCAGGGACTTTGAAAACATTTCAACTGGAATTTTATCCATTTTTTGACGTGAAATTGTAAACATGTGGACATGGATTTTGAAAATTCTAGAGAGAATTTTAAAAGCTTCAAGAGAATTTCAACAATTTTGAGAGGGACTTGAAAAGTTTCAATGGGAATGGGAAGAATTGGGACAAAAATTGGAAAATTTTTAAGGGACTTTGAAAAAATTTCAACTGGAATTTTAGCCATTTTTTGACGTGAAATTGTAAACCTGTGGACATGGATTTTGAAAATTCTAGAGAGAATTTTAAAAGCTTCAAGAGAATTTCAACAATTTGGAGAGGGATTTGAAAAGTTTCAATGGGAATGGGAAGAATTGGGACAAAAATTGGAAAATTTTGAAGGGACTTTGAAAAAATTTCAACTGGAATTTTAGCCATTTTTTGACGTGAAATTGTAAACATGTGGACATGGATTTTGAAAATTCTAGAGAGAATTTTAAAAGCTTCAAGAGAATTTCAACAATTTTGAGAGGGATTTGAAAAGTTTCAATGGGAATGGGAAGAATTGGGACAAAAATTGGAAAATTTTTAAGGGACTTTGAAAAAATTTCCACTGGAATTTTAGCCATTTTTTGACGTGAAATTGTAAACATGTGGACATGGATTTTGAAAATTCTAGAGAGAATTTTAAAAGCTTCAAGAGAATTTCAACAATTTTGAGAGGGATTTGAAAAGTTTCAATGGGAATGGGAAGAATTGGGACAAAAATTGGAAAATTTTGAAGGGACTTTGAAAAAATTTCAACTGGAATTTTAGCCATTTTTTGACGTGAAATTGTAAACATGTGGACATGGATTTTGAAAATTCTAGAGAGAATTTTAAAAGCTTCAAGAGAATTTCAACAATTTTGAGAGGGATTTGAAAAGTTTCAATGGGAATGGGAAGAATTGGGACGAAAATTGGAAAATTTTTAAGGGACTTTGAAAAAATTTCAACTGGAATTTTAGCCATTTTTTTGATGTGAAATTGTAAACATGTGGACATGGATTTTGAAAATTCTAGAGAGAATTTTAAAAGCTTCAAGAGAATTTCAACAATTTTGAGAGGGATTTGAAAAGTTTCAATGGGAATGGGAAGAATTGGGACCAAAATTGGAAAATTTTTAAGGGACTTTGAAAAAATTTCCACTGGAATTTTAGCCATTTTTTGACGTGAAATTGTAAACATGTGGACATGGATTTTGAAAATTCTAGAGAGAATTTTAAAAGCTTCAAGAGAACTTCAACAGTTTTGAGAGGGATTTGAAAAGTTTCAATGGGAATGGGAAGAATTGGGACAAAAATTGGAAAATTTTTAAGGGACTTTGAAAAAATTTCAACTGGAATTTTAGCCATTTTTTGACGTGAAATTGTAAACATGTGGACGTGGATTTTGAAAATTCTAGAGAGAATTTTAAAAGCTTCAAGAGAATTTCAACAATTTTGAGAGGGATTTGAAAAGTTTCAATGGGAATGGGAAGAATTGGGACAAAAATTGGAAAATTTTTAAGGGACTTTGAAAAAATTTCAACTGGAATTTCAGCCATTTTTTGACGTGAAATTGTAAACCTGTGGACATGGATTTTGAAAATTCTAGAGAGAATTTTAAAAGCTTCAAGAGAATTTCAACAATTTGGAGAGGGATTTGAAAAGTTTCAATGGGAATGGGAAGAATTGGGACAAAAATTGGAAAATTTTTAAGGGACTTTGAAAAAATTTCAACTGGAATTTTAGCCATTTTTTGACGTGAAATTGTAAACCTGTGGACATGGATTTTGAAAATTCTAGAGAGAATTTTAAAAGCTTCAAGAGAATTTCAACAATTTTGAGAGGGATTTGAAAAGTTTCAATGGGAATGGGAAGAATTGGGACAAAAATTGGAAAATTTTGAAGGGACTTTGAAAAAATTTCAACTGGAATTTTAGCCATTTTTTGACGTGAAATTGTAAACATGTGGACATGGATTTTGAAAATTCTAGAGAGAATTTTAAAAGCTTCAAGAGAATTTCAACAATTTTGAGAGGGATTTGAAAAGTTTCAATGGGAATGGGAAGAATTGGGACAAAAATTGGAAAATTTTGAAGGGACTTTGAAAAAATTTCAACTGGAATTTTAGCCATTTTTTGACGTGAAATTGTAAACATGTGGACATGGATTTTGAAAATTCTAGAGAGAATTTTAAAAGCTTCAAGAGAATTTCAACAATTTGGAGAGGGATTTGAAAAGTTTCAATGGGAATGGGAAGAATTGGGACAAAAATTGGAAAATTTTTCAGGGACTTTGAAAACATTTCAACTGGAATTTTAGCCATTTTTTGACGTGAAATTGTAAACATGTGGACATGGATTTTGAAAATTCTAGAGAGAATTTTAAAAGCTTCAAGAGAATTTCAACAATTTGGAGAGGGATTTGAAAAGTTTCAATGGGAATGGGAAGAATTGGGACAAAAATTGGAAAATTTTGAAGGGACTTTGAAAACATTTCCACTGGAATTTTAGCCATTTTTTGACGTGAAATTGTAAACATGTGGACATGGATTTTGAAAATTCTGGAGAGAATTTTAAAAGCTTCAAGAGAATTTCAACAGTTTTGAGAGGGATTTGAAAAGTTTCAATGGGAATGGGAAGAATTGGGACAAAAATTGGAAAATTTTTAAGGGACTTTGAAAAAATTTCAACTGGAATTTTAGCCACTTTTTGACGTGAAATTGTAAACATGTGGACATGGATTTTGAAAATTCTAGAGAGAATTTTAAAAGCTTCAAGAGAATTTCAACAATTTTGAGCGGGATTTGAAAAGTTTCAATGGGAATGGGAAGAATTGGGACAAAAATTGGAAAATTTTTAAGGGACTTTGAAAAAATTTCAACTGGAATTTTAGCCATTTTTTTGACGTGAAATTGTAAACATGTGGACATGGATTTTGAAAATTCTAGAGAGAATTTTAAAAGCTTCAAGAGAATTTCAACAATTTTGAGAGGGATTTGAAAAGTTTCAATGGGAATGGGAAGAATTGGGACAAAAATTGGAAAATTTTTAAGGGACTTTGAAAAAATTTCAACTGGAATTTTAGCCATTTTTTGACGTGAAATTGTAAACATGTGGGACATGGATTTTGAAAATTCTAGAGAGAATTTTAAAAGCTTCAAGAGAATTTCAACAATTTTGAGAGGGATTTGAAAAGTTTCAATGGGAATGGGAAGAATTGGGACAAAAATTGGAAAATTTTTAAGGGACTTTGAAAAAATTTCCACTGGAATTTTAGCAATTTTTTGACGTGAAATTGTAAACATGTGGACATGGATTATGAAAATTCTGGAGAGAATTTTAAAAGCTTCAAGAGAATTTCAACAATTTTGAGAGGGATTTGAAAAGTTTCAATGGGAATGGGAAGAATTGGGACAAAAATTGGAAAATTTTTCAGGGACTTTGAAAACATTTCAACTGGAATTTTAGCCATTTTTTGACGTGAAATTGTAAACATGTGGACATGGATTATGAAAATTCTGGAGAGAATTTTAAAAGCTTCAAGAGAATTTCAACACTTTTGAGAGGGATTTGAAAAGTTTCAATGGGAATGGGAAGAATTGGGACAAAAATTGGAAAATTTTTAAGGGACTTTGAAAAAATTTCCACTGGAATTTTAGCCATTTTTTGACGTGAAATTGTAAACATGTGGACATGGATTTTGAAAATTCTGGAGAGAATTTTAAAAGCTTCAAGAGAATTTCAACAATTTGGAGAGGGATTTGAAAAGTTTCAATGGGAATGGGAAGAATTGGGACAAAAATTGGAAAATTTTTAAGGGACTTTGAAAAAATTTCCACTGGAATTTTAGCCATTTTTTGACGTTAAATTGTAAACATGTGGACATGGATTTTGAAAATTCTAGAGAGAATTTTAAAAGCTTCAAGAGAACTTCAACAGTTTTGAGAGGGATTTGAAAAGTTTCAATGGGAATGGGAAGAATTGGGACAAAAATTGGAAAATTTTTAAGGGACTTTGAAAAAATTTCCACTGGAATTTTAGCCATTTTTTTATGTGAAATTGTAAACATGTGGACATGGATTTTGAAAATTCTAGAGAGAATTTTAAAAGCTTCAAGAGAATTTCAACAATTTTGAGCGGGATTTGAAAAGTTTCAATGGGAATGGGAAGAATTGGAACAAAAATTGGAAAATTTTCAAGGGACTTTGAAAAAATTTCCACTGGAATTTTAGCCATTTTTTGACGTGAAATTGTAAACACGTGGACATGGATTTTGAAAATTCTAGAGAGAATTTTAAAAGCTTCAAGAGAATTTCAACAATTTTGAGCGGGATTTGAAAAGTTTCAATGGGAATGGGAAGAATTGGACAAAATTGGAAAATTTTTCAGGGACTTTGAAAAAATTTCAACTGGAATTTTAGCCATTTTTTGACGTGAAATTGTAAACATGTGGACGTGGATTTTGAAAATTCTAGAGAGAATTTTAAAAGCTTCAAGAGAATTTCAACAATTTTGAGAGGGATTTGAAAAGTTTCAATGGGAATGGGAAGAACTGGGACAAAAATTGGAAAATTTTTCAGGGACTTTGAAAAAATTTCAACTGGAATTTTAGCCATTTTTTGACGTGATATTGTAAACATGTGGACGTGGATTTTGAAAATTCTAGAGAGAATTTTAAAAGCTTCAAGAGAATTTCAACAATTTGGAGAGGGATTTGAAAAGTTTCAATGGGAATGGGAAGAATTGGGACAAAAATTGGAAAATTTTGAAGGGACTTTGAAAAAATTTCAACTGGAATTTTAGCCATTTTTTTATGTGAAATTGTAAACATGTGGACATGGATTTTGAAAATTCTAGAGAGAATTTTAAAAGCTTCAAGAGAATTTCAACAATTTTGAGAGGGACTTGAAAAGTTTCAATGGGAATGGGAAGAATTGGGACAAAAATTGGAAAATTTTTAAGGGACTTTGAAAAAATTTCAACTGGAATTTTAGCCATTTTTTGACGTGAAATTGTAAACATGTGGACATGGATTTTGAAAATTCTAGAGAGAATTTTAAAAGCTTCAAGAGAATTTCAACAATTTGGAGAGGGATTTGAAAAGTTTCAATGGGAATGGGAAGAATTGGGACAAAAATTGGAAAATTTTTAAGGGACTTTGAAAAAATTTCCACTGGAATTTTAGCCATTTTTTGACGTGAAATTGTAAACATGTGGACATGGATTTTGAAAATTCTAGAGAGAATTTTAAAAGCTTCAAGAGAATTTCAACAATTTTGAGAGGGATTTGAAAAGTTTCAATGGGAATGGGAAGAATTGGGACAAAAATTGGAAAATTTTTAAGGGACTTTGAAAAAATTTCCACTGGAATTTTAGCCATTTTTTGACGTGAAATTGTAAACATGTGGACATGGATTTTGAAAATTCTAGAGAGAATTTTAAAAGCTTCAAGAGAATTTCAACAATTTGGAGAGGGATTTGAAAAGTTTCAATGGGAATGGGAAGAATTGGGACAAAAATTGGAAAATTTTGAAGGGACTTTGAAAAAATTTCAACTGGAATTTTAGCCATTTTTTGACGTGAAATTGTAAACATGTGGACATGGATTTTGAAAATTCTAGAGAGAATTTTAAAAGCTTCAAGAGAATTTCAACAATTTTGAGAGGGATTTGAAAAGTTTCAATGGGAATGGGAAGAATTGGGACAAAAATTGGAAAATTTTTCAGGGACTTTGAAAAAATTTCAACTGGAATTTTAGCCATTTTTTGATGTGAAATTGTAAACATGTGGACATGGATTTTGAAAATTCTAGAGAGAATTTTAAAAGCTTCAAGAGAATTTCAACAATTTTGAGAGGGATTTGAAAAGTTTCAATGGGAATGGGAAGAATTGGGACAAAAATTGGAAAATTTTTAAGGGACTTTGAAAAAATTTCAACTGGAATTTTAGCCATTTTTTGACGTGAAATTGTAAACATGTGGACATGGATTTTGAAAATTCTAGAGAGAATTTTAAAAGCTTCAAGAGAACTTCAACAGTTTTTAGAGGGATTTGAAAAGTTTCAATGGGAATGGGAAGAATTGGGACAAAAATTGGAAAATTTTTCAGGGACTTTGAAAAAATTTCAACTGGAATTTTAGCCATTTTTTGACGTGAAATTGTAAACATGTGGACGTGGATTTTGAAAATTCTAGAGAGAATTTTAAAAGCTTCAAGAGAATTTCAACAATTTTGAGAGGGATTTGAAAAGTTTCAATGGGAATGGGAAGAATTGGGACAAAAATTGGAAAATTTTTAAGGGACTTTGAAAAAATTTCAACTGGAATTTCAGCCATTTTTTGACGTGAAATTGTAAACCTGTGGACATGGATTTTGAAAATTCTAGAGAGAATTTTAAAAGCTTCAACAGAATTTCAACAATTTTGAGAGGGATTTGAAAAGTTTCAATGGGAATGGGAAGAATTGGGACCAAAATTGGAAAATTTTTAAGGGACTTTGAAAAAATTTCAACTGGAATTTTAGCCATTTTTTGACGTGAAATTGTAAACCTGTGGACATGGATTTTGAAAATTCTAGAGAGAATTTTAAAAGCTTCAAGAGAATTTCAACAATTTTGAGAGGGATTTGAAAAGTTTCAATGGGAATGGGAAGAATTGGGACAAAAATTGGAAAATTTTGAAGGAACTTTGAAAAAATTTCAACTGGAATTTTAGCCATTTTTTGACGTGAAATTGTAAACATGTGGACATGGATTTTGAAAATTCTGGAGAGAATTTTAAAAGCCTCAAGAGAATTTTAGCAGTTTTGAGAGGGATTTGAAAAGTTTCAATGGGAATGGGAAGAATTGGGACAAAAATTGGAAAATTTTTAAGGGACTTTGAAAAAATTTCAACTGGAATTTTAGCCACTTTTTGACGTGAAATTGTAAACATGTGGACATGGATTTTGAAAATTCTAGAGAGAATTTTAAAAGCTTCAAGAGAATTTCAACAATTTTGAGCGGGATTTGAAAAGTTTCAATGGGAATGGGAAGAATTGGGACAAAAATTGGAAAATTTTTAAGGGACTTTGAAAAAATTTCCACTGGAATTTTAGCCATTTTTTGACGTGAAATTGTAAACATGTGGACATGGATTTTGAAAATTCTAGAGAGAATTTTAAAAGCTTCAAGAGAATTTCAACAATTTTGAGAGGGATTTGAAAAGTTTCAATGGGAATGGGAAGAATTGGGACAAAAATTGGAAAATTTTTCAGGGACTTTGAAAAAATTTCCACTGGAATTTTAGCCATTTTTTGACGTGAAATTGTAAACATGTGGACATGGATTTTGAAAATTCTAGAGAGAATTTTAAAAGCTTCAAGAGAATTTCAACAATTTTGAGAGGGATTTGAAAAGTTTCAATGGGAATGGGAAGAATTGGGACAAAAATTGGAAAATTTTTAAGGGACTTTGAAAAAATTTCCACTGGAATTTTAGCCATTTTTTGACGTGAAATTGTAAACCTGTGGACATGGATTTTGAAAATTCTAGAGAGAATTTTAAAAGCTTCAAGAGAATTTCAACAATTTTGAGAGGGATTTGAAAAGTTTCAATGGGAATGGGAAGAATTGGGACAAAAATTGGAAAATTTTTCAGGGACTTTGAAAACATTTCAACTGGAATTTTAGCCATTTTTTGACGTGAAATTGTAAACATGTGGACATGGATTATGAAAATTCTGGAGAGAATTTTAAAAGCTTCAAGAGAATTTCAACAATTTGGAGAGGGATTTGAAAAGTTTCAATGGGAATGGGAAGAATTGGGACAAAAATTGGAAAATTTTTAAGGGACTTTGAAAAAATTTCAACTGGAATTTTAGCCATTTTTTGACGTGAAATTGTAAACATGTGGACATGGATTTTGAAAATTCTAGAGAGAATTTTAAAAGCTTCAAGAGAATTTCAACAATTTGGAGAGGGATTTGAAAAGTTTCAATGGGAATGGGAAGAATTGGGACAAAAATTGGAAAATTTTTAAGGGACTTTGAAAAAATTTCAACTGGAATTTTAGCCACTTTTTGATGTGAAATTGTAAACATGTGGACATGGATTTTGAAAATTCTAGAGAGAATTTTAAAAGCTTCAAGAGAATTTCAACAATTTTGAGAGGGATTTGAAAAGTTTCAATGGGAATGGGAAGAATTGGGACAAAAATTGGAAAATTTTTCAGGGACTTTGAAAAAATTTCCACTGGAATTTTAGCCATTTTTTGACGTGAAATTGTAAACATGTGGACATGGATTTTGAAAATTCTAGAGAGAATTTTAAAAGCTTCAAGAGAATTTCAACAATTTTGAGAGGGATTTGAAAAGTTTCAATGGGAATGGGAAGAATTGGGACAAAAATTGGAAAATTTTGAAGGAACTTTGAAAAAATTTCAACTGGAATTTTAGCCATTTTTTGACGTGAAATTGTAAACATGTGGACATGGATTTTGAAAATTCTGGAGAGAATTTTAAAAGCTTCAAGAGAATTTCAACAGTTTTGAGAGGGATTTGAAAAGTTTCAATGGGAATGGGAAGAATTGGGACAAAAATTGGAAAATTTTTAAGGGACTTTGAAAAAATTTCAACTGGAATTTTAGCCACTTTTTGACGTGAAATTGTAAACATGTGGACATGGATTTTGAAAATTCTAGAGAGAATTTTAAAAGCTTCAAGAGAATTTCAACAATTTTGAGCGGGATTTGAAAAGTTTCAATGGGAATGGGAAGAATTGGGACAAAAATTGGAAAATTTTTAAGGGACTTTGAAAAAATTTCCACTGGAATTTTAGCCATTTTTTGACGTGAAATTGTAAACATGTGGACATGGATTTTGAAAATTCTAGAGAGAATTTTAAAAGCTTCAAGAGAATTTCAACAATTTTGAGAGGGATTTGAAAAGTTTCAATGGGAATGGGAAGAATTGGGACAAAAATTGGAAAATTTTTCAGGGACTTTGAAAAAATTTCCACTGGAATTTTAGCCATTTTTTGACGTGAAATTGTAAACATGTGGACATGGATTTTGAAAATTCTAGAGAGAATTTTAAAAGCTTCAAGAGAATTTCAACAATTTTGAGAGGGATTTGAAAAGTTTCAATGGGAATGGGAAGAATTGGGACAAAAATTGGAAAATTTTTAAGGGACTTTGAAAAAATTTCCACTGGAATTTTAGCCATTTTTTGACGTGAAATTGTAAACCTGTGGACATGGATTTTGAAAATTCTAGAGAGAATTTTAAAAGCTTCAAGAGAATTTCAACAATTTTGAGAGGGATTTGAAAAGTTTCAATGGGAATGGGAAGAATTGGGACAAAAATTGGAAAATTTTTCAGGGACTTTGAAAACATTTCAACTGGAATTTTAGCCATTTTTTGACGTGAAATTGTAAACATGTGGACATGGATTATGAAAATTCTGGAGAGAATTTTAAAAGCTTCAAGAGAATTTCAACAATTTGGAGAGGGATTTGAAAAGTTTCAATGGGAATGGGAAGAATTGGGACAAAAATTGGAAAATTTTTAAGGGACTTTGAAAAAATTTCAACTGGAATTTTAGCCATTTTTTGACGTGAAATTGTAAACATGTGGACATGGATTTTGAAAATTCTAGAGAGAATTTTAAAAGCTTCAAGAGAATTTCAACAGTTTTGAGAGGGATTTGAAAAGTTTCAATGGGAATGGGAAGAATTGGGACAAAAATTGGAAAATTTTTAAGGGACTTTGAAAAAATTTCAACTGGAATTTTAGCCACTTTTTGATGTGAAATTGTAAACATGTGGACATGGATTTTGAAAATTCTAGAGAGAATTTTAAAAGCTTCAAGAGAATTTCAACAATTTTGAGAGGGATTTGAAAAGTTTCAATGGGAATGGGAAGAATTGGGACAAAAATTGGAAAATTTTTCAGGGACTTTGAAAAAATTTCCACTGGAATTTTAGCCATTTTTTGACGTGAAATTGTAAACATGTGGACATGGATTTTGAAAATTCTAGAGAGAATTTTAAAAGCTTCAAGAGAATTTCAACAATTTTGAGAGGGATTTGAAAAGTTTCAATGGGAATGGGAAGAATTGGGACAAAAATTGGAAAATTTTTAAGGGACTTTGAAAAAATTTCAACTGGAATTTTAGCCATTTTTTGACGTGAAATTGTAAACATGTGGACATGGATTTTGAAAATTCTAGAGAGAATTTTAAAAGCTTCAAGAGAATTTCAACAATTTTGAGAGGGATTTGAAAAGTTTCAATGGGAATGGGAAGAATTGGGACCAAAATTGGAAAATTTTTCAGGGACTTTGAAAACATTTCAACTGGAATTTTAGCCATTTTTTGACGTGAAATTGTAAACATGTGGACATGGATTATGAAAATTCTGGAGAGAATTTTAAAAGCTTCAAGAGAATTTCAACACTTTTGAGAGGGATTTGAAAAGTTTCAATGGGAATGGGAAGAATTGGGACAAAAATTGGAAAATTTTTAAGGGACTTTGAAAAAATTTCAACTGGAATTTTAGCCATTTTTTGACGTGAAATTGTAAACATGTGGACATGGATTTTGAAAATTCTAGAGAGAATTTTAAAAGCTTCAAGAGAATTTCAACAATTTGGAGAGGGATTTGAAAAGTTTCAATGGGAATGGGAAGAATTGGGACAAAAATTGGAAAATTTTTAAGGGACTTTGAAAACATTTCTACTGGAATTTTAGCCATTTTTTGACGTGAAATTGTAAACATGTGGACATGGATTTTGAAAATTCTAGAGAGAATTTTAAAAGCTTCAAGAGAACTTCAACAGTTTTTAGAGGGATTTGAAAAGTTTCAATGGGAATGGGAAGAATTGGGACAAAAATTGGAAAATTTTTAAGGGACTTTGAAAAAATTTCCACTGGAATTTTAGCCATTTTTTTATGTGAAATTGTAAACATGTGGACATGGATTTTGAAAATTCTAGAGAGAATTTTAAAAGCTTCAAGAGAATTTCAACAATTTTGAGCGGGATTTGAAAAGTTTCAATGGGAATGGGAAGAATTGGAACAAAAATTGGAAAATTTTCAAGGGACTTTGAAAAAATTTCAACTGGAATTTTAGCCATTTTTTGACGTGAAATTGTAAACATGTGGACATGGATTTTGAAAATTCTAGAGAGAATTTTAAAAGCTTCAAGAGAATTTCAACAATTTTGAGAGGGATTTGAAAAGTTTCAATGGGAATGGGAAGAATTGGGACAAAAATTGGAAAATTTTTCAGGGACTTTGAAAAAATTTCAACTGGAATTTTAGCCATTTTTTGACGTGAAATTGTAAACATGTGGACATGGATTTTGAAAATTCTAGAGAGAATTTTAAAAGCTTCAAGAGAATTTCAACAATTTTGAGAGGGATTTGAAAAGTTTCAATGGGAATGGGAAGAATTGGGACAAAAATTGGAAAATTTTGAAGGGACTTTGAAAAAATTTCCACTGGAATTTTAGCCATTTTTTGACGTGAAATTGTAAACATGTGGACATGGATTTTGAAAATTCTAGAGAGAATTTTAAAAGCTTCAAGAGAATTTCAACAATTTGGAGAGGGATTTGAAAAGTTTCAATGGGAATGGGAAGAATTGGGACAAAAATTGGAAAATTTTTAAGGGACTTTGAAAAAATTTCAACTGGAATTTTAGCCATTTTTTGACGTGAAATTGTAAACATGTGGACATGGATTTTGAAAATTCTAGAGAGAATTTTAAAAGCTTCAAGAGAATTTCAACAATTTTGAGAGGGATTTGAAAAGTTTCAATGGGAATGGGAAGAATTGGGACAAAAATTGGAAAATTTTGAAGGGACTTTGAAAACATTTCAACTGGAATTTTAGCCATTTTTTGACGTGAAATTGTAAACATGTGGACATGGATTATGAAAATTCTGGAGAGAATTTTAAAAGCTTCAAGAGAATTTCAACACTTTTGAGAGGGATTTGAAAAGTTTCAATGGGAATGGGAAGAATTGGGACAAAAATTGGAAAATTTTTAAGGGACTTTGAAAAAATTTCAACTGGAATTTTAGCCATTTTTTGACGTGAAATTGTAAACATGTGGACATGGATTTTGAAAATTCTGGAGAGAATTTTAAAAGCTTCAAGAGAATTTCAACAATTTGGAGAGGGATTTGAAAAGTTTCAATGGGAATGGGAAGAATTGGGACAAAAATTGGAAAATTTTGAAGGGACTTTGAAAAAATTTCCACTGGAATTTTAGCCATTTTTTGACGTTAAATTGTAAACATGTGGACATGGATTTTGAAAATTCTAGAGAGAATTTTAAAAGCTTCAAGAGAACTTCAACAGTTTTTAGAGGGATTTGAAAAGTTTCAATGGGAATGGGAAGAATTGGGACAAAAATTGGAAAATTTTTAAGGGACTTTGAAAAAATTTCCACTGGAATTTTAGCCATTTTTTTATGTGAAATTGTAAACATGTGGACATGGATTTTGAAAATTCTAGAGAGAATTTTAAAAGCTTCAAGAGAATTTCAACAATTTTGAGCGGGATTTGAAAAGTTTCAATGGGAATGGGAAGAATTGGAACAAAAATTGGAAAATTTTCAAGGGACTTTGAAAAAATTTCAACTGGAATTTTAGCCATTTTTTGACGTGAAATTGTAAACCTGTGGACATGGATTTTGAAAATTCTAGAGAGAATTTTAAAAGCTTCAAGAGAATTTCAACAATTTTGAGCGGGATTTGAAAAGTTTCAATGGGAATGGGAAGAATTGGGACAAAAATTGGAAAATTTTTCAGGGACTTTGAAAAAATTTCAACTGGAATTTTAGCCATTTTTTGACGTGAAATTGTAAACATGTGGACATGGATTTTGAAAATTCTAGAGAGAATTTTAAAAGCTTCAAGAGAATTTCAACAATTTTGAGAGGGATTTGAAAAGTTTCAATGGGAATGGGAAGAATTGGGACAAAAATTGGAAAATTTTTAAGGGACTTTGAAAAAATTTCCACTGGAATTTTAGCCATTTTTTTATGTGAAATTGTAAACATGTGGACATGGATTTTGAAAATTCTAGAGAGAATTTTAAAAGCTTCAAGAGAATTTCAACAATTTTGAGAGGGATTTGAAAAGTTTCAATGGGAATGGGAAGAATTGGGACAAAAATTGGAAAATTTTTAAGGGACTTTGAAAAAATTTGAACTGGAATTTTAGCCATTTTTTGACGTGAAATTGTAAACATGTGGACATGGATTTTGAAAATTCTGGAGAGAATTTTAAAAGCTTCAAGAGAATTTCAACACTTTTGAGAGGGATTTGAAAAGTTTCAATGGGAATGGGAAGAATTGGGACAAAAATTGGAAAATTTTTAAGGGACTTTGAAAAAATTTCCACTGGAATTTTAGCCATTTTTTTATGTGAAATTGTAAACATGTGGACATGGATTTTGAAAATTCTAGAGAGAATTTTAAAAGCTTCAAGAGAATTTCAACAATTTTGAGAGGGATTTGAAAAGTTTCAATGGGAATGGGAAGAATTGGGACAAAAATTGGAAAATTTTTCAGGGACTTTGAAAACATTTCAACTGGAATTTTAGCCATTTTTTGACGTGAAATTGTAAACATGTGGACATGGATTATGAAAATTCTGGAGAGAATTTTAAAAGCTTCAAGAGAATTTCAACACTTTTGAGAGGGATTTGAAAAGTTTCAATGGGAATGGGAAGAATTGGGACAAAAATTGGAAAATTTTTAAGGGACTTTGAAAAAATTTCCACTGGAATTTTAGCCATTTTTTGACGTGAAATTGTAAACATGTGGACATGGATTTTGAAAATTCTGGAGAGAATTTTAAAAGCTTCAAGAGAATTTCAACAATTTTGAGAGGGATTTGAAAAGTTTCTATGGGAATGGGAAGAATTGGGACAAAAATTGGAAAATTTTTCAGGGACTTTGAAAAAATTTCCACTGGAATTTTAGCCATTTTTTGACGTGAAATTGTAAACATGTGGACATGGATTTTGAAAATTCTAGAGAGAATTTTAAAAGCTTCAAGAGAACTTCAACAGTTTTTAGAGGGATTTGAAAAGTTTCAATGGGAATGGGAAGAATTGGGACAAAAATTGGAAAATTTTGAAGGGACTTTGAAAAAATTTCCACTGGAATTTTAGCCATTTTTTTATGTGAAATTGTAAACATGTGGACATGGATTTTGAAAATTCTAGAGAGAATTTTAAAAGCTTCAAGAGAATTTCAACAATTTTGAGCGGGATTTGAAAAGTTTCAATGGGAATGGGAAGAATTGGAACAAAAATTGGAAAATTTTCAAGGGACTTTGAAAAAATTTCAACTGGAATTTTAGCCATTTTTTGACGTGAAATTGTAAACATGTGGACATGGATTTTGAAAATTCTAGAGAGAATTTTAAAAGCTTCAAGAGAATTTCAACAATTTTGAGAGGGATTTGAAAAGTTTCAATGGGAATGGGAAGAATTGGGACAAAAATTGGAAAATTTTGAAGGGACTTTGAAAAAATTTCCACTGGAATTTTAGCCATTTTTTGACGTGAAATTGTAAACATGTGGACATGGATTTTGAAAATTCTAGAGAGAATTTTAAAAGCTTCAAGAGAATTTCAACAATTTGGAGAGGGATTTGAAAAGTTTCAATGGGAATGGGAAGAATTGGGACAAAAATTGGAAAATTTTTAAGGGACTTTGAAAAAATTTCCACTGGAATTTTAGCCATTTTTTGACGTGAAATTGTAAACATGTGGACATGGATTTTGAAAATTCTAGAGAGAATTTTAAAAGCTTCAAGAGAATTTCAACAATTTTGAGAGGGATTTGAAAAGTTTCAATGGGAATGGGAAGAATTGGGACAAAAATTGGAAAATTTTTAAGGGACTTTGAAAAAATTTCCACTGGAATTTTAGCCATTTTTTGACGTGAAATTGTAAACATGTGGACATGGATTTTGAAAATTCTGGAGAGAATTTTAAAAGCTTCAAGAGAATTTCAACAATTTTGAGAGGGATTTGAAAAGTTTCAATGGGAATGGGAAGAATTGGAACAAAAATTGGAAAATTTTTCAGGGACTTTGAAAACATTTCAACTGGAATTTTAGCCATTTTTTGACGTGAAATTGTAAACATGTGGACATGGATTATGAAAATTCTGGAGAGAATTTTAAAAGCTTCAAGAGAATTTCAACACTTTTGAGAGGGATTTGAAAAGTTTCAATGGGAATGGGAAGAATTGGGACAAAAATTGGAAAATTTTTAAGGGACTTTGAAAAAATTTCAACTGGAATTTTAGCCATTTTTTGACGTGAAATTGTAAACATGTGGACATGGATTTTGAAAATTCTGGAGAGAATTTTAAAAGCTTCAAGAGAATTTCAACAATTTTGAGAGGGATTTGAAAAGTTTCAATGGGAATGGGAAGAATTGGGACAAAAATTGGAAAATTTTTAAGGGACTTTGAAAAAATTTCCACTGGAATTTTAGCCATTTTTTGACGTTAAATTGTAAACATGTGGACATGGATTTTGAAAATTCTAGAGAGAATTTTAAAAGCTTCAAGAGAACTTCAACAGTTTTTAGAGGGATTTGAAAAGTTTCAATGGGAATGGGAAGAATTGGGACCAAAATTGGAAAATTTTTAAGGGACTTTGAAAAAATTTCCACTGGAATTTTAGCCATTTTTTTATGTGAAATTGTAAACATGTGGACATGGATTTTGAAAATTCTAGAGAGAATTTTAAAAGCTTCAAGAGAATTTCAACAATTTTGAGCGGGATTTGAAAAGTTTCAATGGGAATGGGAAGAATTGGAACAAAAATTGGAAAATTTTCAAGGGACTTTGAAAAAATTTCAACTGGAATTTTAGCCATTTTTTGACGTGAAATTGTAAACATGTGGACATGGATTTTGAAAATTCTAGAGAGAATTTTAAAAGCTTCAAGAGAATTTCAACAATTTTGAGCGGGATTTGAAAAGTTTCAATGGGAATGGGAAGAATTGGGACAAAAATTGGAAAATTTTTCAGGGACTTTGAAAAAATTTCAACTGGAATTTTAGCCATTTTTTGACGTGAAATTGTAAACATGTGGACATGGATTTTGAAAATTCTAGAGAGAATTTTAAAAGCTTCAAGAGAATTTCAACAATTTTGAGAGGGATTTGAAAAGTTTCAATGGGAATGGGAAGAATTGGGACAAAAATTGGAAAATTTTTAAGGGACTTTGAAAAAATTTCCACTGGAATTTTAGCCATTTTTTTATGTGAAATTGTAAACATGTGGACATGGATTTTGAAAATTCTAGAGAGAATTTTAAAAGCTTCAAGAGAATTTCAACAATTTTGAGAGGGATTTGAAAAGTTTCAATGGGAATGGGAAGAATTGGGACAAAAATTGGAAAATTTTGAAGGGACTTTGAAAAAATTTGAACTGGAATTTTAGCCATTTTTTGACGTGAAATTGTAAACATGTGGACATGGATTTTGAAAATTCTGGAGAGAATTTTAAAAGCTTCAAGAGAATTTCAACACTTTTGAGAGGGATTTGAAAAGTTTCAATGGGAATGGGAAGAATTGGGACAAAAATTGGAAAATTTTTAAGGGACTTTGAAAAAATTTCCACTGGAATTTTAGCCATTTTTTTATGTGAAATTGTAAACATGTGGACATGGATTTTGAAAATTCTAGAGAGAATTTTAAAAGCTTCAAGAGAATTTCAACAATTTTGAGAGGGATTTGAAAAGTTTCAATGGGAATGGGAAGAATTGGGACAAAAATTGGAAAATTTTTCAGGGACTTTGAAAACATTTCAACTGGAATTTTAGCCATTTTTTGACGTGAAATTGTAAACATGTGGACATGGATTATGAAAATTCTGGAGAGAATTTTAAAAGCTTCAAGAGAATTTCAACACTTTTGAGAGGGATTTGAAAAGTTTCAATGGGAATGGGAAGAATTGGGACAAAAATTGGAAAATTTTTAAGGGACTTTGAAAAAATTTCCACTGGAATTTTAGCCATTTTTTGACGTGAAATTGTAAACATGTGGACATGGATTTTGAAAATTCTGGAGAGAATTTTAAAAGCTTCAAGAGAATTTCAACAATTTTGAGAGGGATTTGAAAAGTTTCTATGGGAATGGGAAGAATTGGGACAAAAATTGGAAAATTTTGAAGGGACTTTGAAAAAATTTCCACTGGAATTTTAGCCATTTTTTGACGTGAAATTGTAAACATGTGGACATGGATTTTGAAAATTCTAGAGAGAATTTTAAAAGCTTCAAGAGAACTTCAACAGTTTTTAGAGGGATTTGAAAAGTTTCAATGGGAATGGGAAGAATTGGGACAAAAATTGGAAAATTTTGAAGGGACTTTGAAAAAATTTCAACTGGAATTTTAGCCATTTTTTTATGTGAAATTGTAAACATGTGGACATGGATTTTGAAAATTCTAGAGAGAATTTTAAAAGCTTCAAGAGAATTTCAACAATTTTGAGCGGGATTTGAAAAGTTTCAATGGGAATGGGAAGAATTGGAACAAAAATTGGAAAATTTTCAAGGGACTTTGAAAAAATTTCAACTGGAATTTTAGCCATTTTTTGACGTGAAATTGTAAACATGTGGACATGGATTTTGAAAATTCTAGAGAGAATTTTAAAAGCTTCAAGAGAATTTCAACAATTTTGAGAGGGATTTGAAAAGTTTCAATGGGAATGGGAAGAATTGGGACAAAAATTGGAAAATTTTGAAGGGACTTTGAAAAAATTTCCACTGGAATTTTAGCCATTTTTTGACGTGAAATTGTAAACATGTGGACATGGATTTTGAAAATTCTAGAGAGAATTTTAAAAGCTTCAAGAGAATTTCAACAATTTGGAGAGGGATTTGAAAAGTTTCAATGGGAATGGGAAGAATTGGGACAAAAATTGGAAAATTTTGAAGGGACTTTGAAAAAATTTCCACTGGAATTTTAGCCATTTTTTGACGTGAAATTGTAAACATGTGGACATGGATTTTGAAAATTCTAGAGAGAATTTTAAAAGCTTCAAGAGAATTTCAACAATTTTGAGAGGGATTTGAAAAGTTTCAATGGGAATGGGAAGAATTGGGACAAAAATTGGAAAATTTTTAAGGGACTTTGAAAAAATTTCCACTGGAATTTTAGCCATTTTTTGACGTGAAATTGTAAACATGTGGACATGGATTTTGAAAATTCTGGAGAGAATTTTAAAAGCTTCAAGAGAATTTCAACAATTTTGAGAGGGATTTGAAAAGTTTCAATGGGAATGGGAAGAATTGGGACAAAAATTGGAAAATTTTTAAGGGACTTTGAAAACATTTCAACTGGAATTTTAGCCATTTTTTGACGTGAAATTGTAAACATGTGGACATGGATTATGAAAATTCTGGAGAGAATTTTAAAAGCTTCAAGAGAATTTCAACACTTTTGAGAGGGATTTGAAAAGTTTCAATGGGAATGGGAAGAATTGGGACAAAAATTGGAAAATTTTTAAGGGACTTTGAAAAAATTTCCACTGGAATTTTAGCCATTTTTTGACGTGAAATTGTAAACATGTGGACATGGATTTTGAAAATTCTGGAGAGAATTTTAAAAGCTTCAAGAGAATTTCAACAATTTTGAGAGGGATTTGAAAAGTTTCAATGGGAATGGGAAGAATTGGGACAAAAATTGGAAAATTTTTAAGGGACTTTGAAAAAATTTCCACTGGAATTTTAGCCATTTTTTGACGTTAAATTGTAAACATGTGGACATGGATTTTGAAAATTCTAGAGAGAATTTTAAAAGCTTCAAGAGAACTTCAACAGTTTTTAGAGGGATTTGAAAAGTTTCAATGGGAATGGGAAGAATTGGGACAAAAATTGGAAAATTTTTAAGGGACTTTGAAAAAATTTCCACTGGAATTTTAGCCATTTTTTTATGTGAAATTGTAAACATGTGGACATGGATTTTGAAAATTCTAGAGAGAATTTTAAAAGCTTCAAGAGAATTTCAACAATTTTGAGCGGGATTTGAAAAGTTTCAATGGGAATGGGAAGAATTGGGACAAAAATTGGAAAATTTTTCAGGGACTTTGAAAAAATTTCAACTGGAATTTTAGCCATTTTTTGACGTGAAATTGTAAACATGTGGACATGGATTTTGAAAATTCTAGAGAGAATTTTAAAAGCTTCAAGAGAATTTCAACAATTTTGAGAGGGATTTGAAAAGTTTCAATGGGAATGGGAAGAATTGGGACAAAAATTGGAAAATTTTTAAGGGACTTTGAAAAAATTTCCACTGGAATTTTAGCCATTTTTTTATGTGAAATTGTAAACATGTGGACATGGATTTTGAAAATTCTAGAGAGAATTTTAAAAGCTTCAAGAGAATTTCAACAATTTGGAGAGGGATTTGAAAAGTTTCAATGGGAATGGGAAGAATTGGGACAAAAATTGGAAAATTTTTCAGGGACTTTGAAAACATTTCAACTGGAATTTTAGCCATTTTTTGACGTGAAATTGTAAACATGTGGACATGGATTATGAAAATTCTGGAGAGAATTTTAAAAGCTTCAAGAGAATTTCAACACTTTTGAGAGGGATTTGAAAAGTTTCAATGGGAATGGGAAGAATTGGGACAAAAATTGGAAAATTTTTAAGGGACTTTGAAAAAATTTCAACTGGAATTTTAGCCATTTTTTGACGTGAAATTGTAAACATGTGGACATGGATTTTGAAAATTCTGGAGAGAATTTTAAAAGCTTCAAGAGAATTTCAACAATTTTGAGAGGGATTTGAAAAGTTTCTATGGGAATGGGAAGAATTGGGACAAAAATTGGAAAATTTTGAAGGGACTTTGAAAAAATTTCCACTGGAATTTTAGCCATTTTTTGACGTGAAATTGTAAACATGTGGACATGGATTTTGAAAATTCTAGAGAGAATTTTAAAAGCTTCAAGAGAACTTCAACAGTTTTGAGAGGGATTTGAAAAGTTTCAATGGGAATGGGAAGAATTGGGACAAAAATTGGAAAATTTTTAAGGGACTTTGAAAAAATTTCCACTGGAATTTTAGCCATTTTTTTATGTGAAATTGTAAACATGTGGACATGGATTTTGAAAATTCTAGAGAGAATTTTAAAAGCTTCAAGAGAATTTCAACAATTTTGAGCGGGATTTGAAAAGTTTCAATGGGAATGGGAAGAATTGGAACAAAAATTGGAAAATTTTCAAGGGACTTTGAAAAAATTTCAACTGGAATTTTAGCCATTTTTTGACGTGAAATTGTAAACATGTGGACATGGATTTTGAAAATTCTAGAGAGAATTTTAAAAGCTTCAAGAGAATTTCAACAATTTTGAGAGGGATTTGAAAAGTTTCAATGGGAATGGGAAGAATTGGGACAAAAATTGGAAAATTTTGAAGGGACTTTGAAAACATTTCAACTGGAATTTTAGCCATTTTTTTATGTGAAATTGTAAACATGTGGACATGGATTTTGAAAATTCTAGAGAGAATTTTAAAAGCTTCAAGAGAATTTCAACAATTTTGAGCGGGATTTGAAAAGTTTCAATGGGAATGGGAAGAATTGGAACAAAAATTGGAAAATTTTCAAGGGACTTTGAAAAAATTTCAACTGGAATTTTAGCCATTTTTTGACGTGAAATTGTAAACATGTGGACATGGATTTTGAAAATTCTAGAGAGAATTTTAAAAGCTTCAAGAGAATTTCAACAATTTTGAGAGGGATTTGAAAAGTTTCAATGGGAATGGGAAGAATTGGGACAAAAATTGGAAAATTTTGAAGGGACTTTGAAAAAATTTCCACTGGAATTTTAGCCATTTTTTGACGTGAAATTGTAAACATGTGGACATGGATTTTGAAAATTCTAGAGAGAATTTTAAAAGCTTCAAGAGAATTTCAACAATTTGGAGAGGGATTTGAAAAGTTTCAATGGGAATGGGAAGAATTGGGACAAAAATTGGAAAATTTTGAAGGGACTTTGAAAAAATTTCAACTGGAATTTTAGCCATTTTTTGACGTGAAATTGTAAACATGTGGACATGGATTTTGAAAATTCTAGAGAGAATTTTAAAAGCTTCAAGAGAATTTCAACAATTTTGAGAGGGATTTGAAAAGTTTCAATGGGAATGGGAAGAATTGGGACAAAAATTGGAAAATTTTTAAGGGACTTTGAAAAAATTTCCACTGGAATTTTAGCCATTTTTTTATGTGAAATTGTAAACATGTGGACATGGATTTTGAAAATTCTAGAGAGAATTTTAAAAGCTTCAAGAGAATTTCAACCATTTTGAGAGGGATTTGAAAAGTTTCAATGGGAATGGGAAGAATTGGGACCAAAATTGGAAAATTTTTCAGGGACTTTGAAAAAATTTCAACTGGAATTTTAGCCATTTTTTGACGTTAAATTGTAAACATGTGGACATGGATTTTGAAAATTCTAGAGAGAATTTTAAAAGCTTCAAGAGAACTTCAACAGTTTTGAGAGGGATTTGAAAAGTTTCAATGGGAATGGGAAGAATTGGGACAAAAATTGGAAAATTTTTCAGGGACTTTGAAAAAATTTCAACTGGAATTTTAGCCATTTTTTGACGTGAAATTGTAAACATGTGGACATGGATTTTGAAAATTCTAGAGAGAATTTTAAAAGCTTCAAGAGAATTTCAACAATTTGGAGAGGGATTTGAAAAGTTTCAATGGGAATGGGAAGAATTGGGACAAAAATTGGAAAATTTTGAAGGGACTTTGAAAAAATTTCCACTGGAATTTTAGCCATTTTTTTATGTGAAATTGTAAACATGTGGACATGGATTTTGAAAATTCTAGAGAGAATTTTAAAAGCTTCAAGAGAATTTCAACAATTTTGAGAGGGATTTGAAAAGTTTCAATGGGAATGGGAAGAATTGGGACAAAAATTGGAAAATTTTTAAGGGACTTTGAAAAAATTTCAACTGGAATTTTAGCCATTTTTTGACGTTAAATTGTAAACATGTGGACATGGATTTTGAAAATTCTAGAGAGAATTTTAAAAGCTTCAAGAGAACTTCAACAGTTTTGAGAGGGATTTGAAAAGTTTCAATGGGAATGGGAAGAATTGGGACAAAAATTGGAAAATTTTGAAGGGACTTTGAAAAAATTTCAACTGGAATTTTAGCCATTTTTTGACGTGAAATTGTAAACATGTGGACATGGATTTTGAAAATTCTAGAGAGAATTTTAAAAGCTTCAAGAGAATTTCAACAATTTTGAGAGGGATTTGAAAAGTTTCAATGGGAATGGGAAGAATTGGGACAAAAATTGGAAAATTTTTAAGGGACTTTGAAAAAATTTCAACTGGAATTTTAGCCATTTTTTGACGTGAAATTGTAAACATGTGGACGTGGATTTTGAAAATTCTAGAGAGAATTTTAAAAGCTTCAAGAGAACTTCAACAGTTTTGAGAGGGATTTGAAAAGTTTCAATGGGAATGGGAAGAATTGGGACAAAAATTGGAAAATTTTTCAGGGACTTTGAAAAAATTTCAACTGGAATTTTAGCCACTTTTTGACGTGAAATTGTAAACATGTGGACATGGATTTTGAAAATTCTAGAGAGAATTTTAAAAGCTTCAAGAGAATTTCAACAATTTTGAGCGGGATTTGAAAAGTTTCAATGGGAATGGGAAGAATTGGGACCAAAATTGGAAAATTTTTAAGGGACTTTGAAAAAATTTCAACTGGAATTTTAGCCATTTTTTGACGTGAAATTGTAAACATGTGGACATGGATTTTGAAAATTCTAGAGAGAATTTTAAAAGCTTCAAGAGAATTTCAACAATTTGGAGAGGGATTTGAAAAGTTTCAATGGGAATGGGAAGAATTGGGACAAAAATTGGAAAATTTTGAAGGGACTTTGAAAAAATTTCAACTGGAATTTTAGCCATTTTTTGACGTGAAATTGTAAACATGTGGACATGGATTTTGAAAATTCTAGAGAGAATTTTAAAAGCTTCAAGAGAATTTCAACAATTTTGAGAGGGATTTGAAAAGTTTCAATGGGAATGGGAAGAATTGGGACAAAAATTGGAAAATTTTTAAGGGACTTTGAAAAAATTTCCACTGGAATTTTAGCCATTTTTTGACGTGAAATTGTAAACATGTGGACATGGATTTTTAAAATTCTAGAGAGAATTTTAAAAGCTTCAAGAGAATTTCAACAATTTTGAGAGGGATTTGAAACGTTTCAATGGGAATGGGAAGAATTGGGACAAAAATTGGAAAATTTTTCAGGGACTTTGAAAACATTTCAACTGGAATTTTAGCCATTTTTTGACGTGAAATTGTAAACATGTGGACATGGATTATGAAAATTCTGGAGAGAATTTTAAAAGCTTCAAGAGAATTTCAACACTTTTGAGAGGGATTTGAAAAGTTTCAATGGGAATGGGAAGAATTGGGACAAAAATTGGAAAATTTTTAAGGGACTTTGAAAAAATTTGAACTGGAATTTTAGCCATTTTTTGACGTGAAATTGTAAACATGTGGACATGTATTTTGAAAATTCTGGAGAGAATTTTAAAAGCTTCAAGAGAATTTCAACAATTTTGAGAGGGATTTGAAAAGTTTCAATGGGAATGGGAAGAATTGGGACAAAAATTGGAAAATTTTTAAGGGACTTTGAAAAAATTTCCACTGGAATTTTAGCCATTTTTTGACGTTAAATTGTAAACATGTGGACATGGATTTTGAAAATTCTAGAGAGAATTTTAAAAGCTTCAAGAGAACTTCAACAGTTTTGAGAGGGATTTGAAAAGTTTCAATGGGAATGGGAAGAATTGGGACAAAAATTGGAAAATTTTTAAGGGACTTTGAAAAAATTTCCACTGGAATTTTAGCCATTTTTTTATGTGAAATTGTAAACATGTGGACATGGATTTTGAAAATTCTAGAGAGAATTTTAAAAGCTTCAAGAGAATTTCAACAATTTTGAGAGGGATTTGAAAAGTTTCAATGGGAATGGGAAGAATTGGGACAAAAATTGGAAAATTTTTAAGGGACTTTGAAAAAATTTGAACTGGAATTTTAGCCATTTTTTGACGTGAAATTGTAAACATGTGGACATGGATTTTGAAAATTCTGGAGAGAATTTTAAAAGCTTCAAGAGAATTTCAACAATTTTGAGAGGGATTTGAAAAGTTTCAATGGGAATGGGAAGAATTGGGACAAAAATTGGAAAATTTTTAAGGGACTTTGAAAAAATTTCCACTGGAATTTTAGCCATTTTTTGACGTTAAATTGTAAACATGTGGACATGGATTTTGAAAATTCTGGAGAGAATTTTAAAAGCTTCAAGAGAACTTCAACAGTTTTTAGAGGGATTTGAAAAGTTTCAATGGGAATGGGAAGAATTGGGACAAAAATTGGAAAATTTTTAAGGGACTTTGAAAAAATTTCCACTGGAATTTTAGCCATTTTTTTATGTGAAATTGTAAACATGTGGACATGGATTTTGAAAATTCTAGAGAGAATTTTAAAAGCTTCAAGAGAATTTCAACAATTTTGAGCGGGATTTGAAAAGTTTCAATGGGAATGGGAAGAATTGGAACAAAAATTGGAAAATTTTCAAGGGACTTTGAAAAAATTTCAACTGGAATTTTAGCCATTTTTTGACGTGAAATTGTAAACATGTGGACATGGATTTTGAAAATTCTAGAGAGAATTTTAAAAGCTTCAAGAGAATTTCAACAATTTTGAGAGGGATTTGAAAAGTTTCAATGGGAATGGGAAGAATTGGGACAAAAATTGGAAAATTTTTCAGGGACTTTGAAAACATTTCAACTGGAATTTTAGCCATTTTTTTATGTGAAATTGTAAACATGTGGACATGGATTTTGAAAATTCTAGAGAGAATTTTAAAAGCTTCAAGAGAATTTCAACAATTTTGAGCGGGATTTGAAAAGTTTCAATGGGAATGGGAAGAATTGGGACAAAAATTGGAAAATTTTTCAGGGACTTTGAAAAAATTTCAACTGGAATTTTAGCCATTTTTTTATGTGAAATTGTAAACATGTGGACATGGATTTTGAAAATTCTAGAGAGAATTTTAAAAGCTTCAAGAGAATTTCAACAATTTTGAGAGGGATTTGAAAAGTTTCAATGGGAATGGGAAGAATTGGGACAAAAATTGGAAAATTTTGAAGGGACTTTGAAAAAATTTCCACTGGAATTTTAGCCATTTTTTGACGTGAAATTGTAAACATGTGGACATGGATTTTGAAAATTCTAGAGAGAATTTTAAAAGCTTCAAGAGAATTTCAACAATTTTGAGAGGGATTTGAAAAGTTTCAATGGGAATGGGAAGAATTGGGACCAAAATTGGAAAATTTTTAAGGGACTTTGAAAAAATTTCAACTGGAATTTTAGCCATTTTTTGACGTGAAATTGTAAACATGTGGACATGGATTTTGAAAATTCTAGAGAGAATTTTAAAAGCTTCAAGAGAATTTCAACAATTTTGAGAGGGATTTGAAAAGTTTCAATGGGAATGGGAAGAATTGGGACAAAAATTGGAAAATTTTTAAGGGACTTTGAAAACATTTCAACTGGAATTTTAGCCATTTTTTTATGTGAAATTGTAAACATGTGGACATGGATTTTGAAAATTCTAGAGAGAATTTTAAAAGCTTCAAGAGAATTTCAACCATTTTGAGAGGGATTTGAAAAGTTTCAATGGGAATGGGAAGAATTGGGACCAAAATTGGAAAATTTTTAAGGGACTTTGAAGAAATTTCAACTGGAATTTTAGCCATTTTTTGACGTGAAATTGTAAACATGTGGACATGGATTTTGAAAATTCTAGAGAGAATTTTAAAAGCTTCAAGAGAACTTCAACAGTTTTGAGAGGGATTTGAAAAGTTTCAATGGGAATGGGAAGAATTGGGACAAAAATTGGAAAATTTTTAAGGGACTTTGAAAAAATTTCAACTGGAATTTTAGCCATTTTTTGACGTGAAATTGTAAACATGTGGACATGGATTTTGAAAATTCTAGAGAGAATTTTAAAAGCTTCAAGAGAATTTCAACAATTTTGAGAGGGATTTGAAAAGTTTCAATGGGAATGGGAAGAATTGGGACAAAAATTGGAAAATTTTGAAGGGACTTTGAAAAAATTTCCACTGGAATTTTAGCCATTTTTTTATGTGAAATTGTAAACATGTGGACATGGATTTTGAAAATTCTAGAGAGAATTTTAAAAGCTTCAAGAGAACTTCAACAGTTTTGAGAGGGATTTGAAAAGTTTCAATGGGAATGGGAAGAATTGGGACAAAAATTGGAAAATTTTTCAGGGACTTTGAAAAAATTTCAACTGGAATTTTAGCCACTTTTTGACGTGAAATTGTAAACATGTGGACATGGATTTTGAAAATTCTAGAGAGAATTTTAAAAGCTTCAAGAGAATTTCAACAATTTTGAGCGGGATTTGAAAAGTTTCAATGGGAATGGGAAGAATTGGGACAAAAATTGGAAAATCTGAAGGGACTTTGAAAAAATTTCAACTGGAATTTTAGCCATTTTTTGACGTGAAATTGTAAACATGTGGACATGGATTTTGAAAATTCTGGAGAGAATTTTAAAAGCTTCAAGAGAATTTCAACAATTTTGAGAGGGATTTGAAAAGTTTCAATGGGAATGGGAAGAATTGGGACAAAAATTGGAAAATTTTTAAGGGACTTTGAAAAAATTTCCACTGGAATTTTAGCCATTATTTTACGTGAAATTGTAAACATGTGGACATGGATTTTGAAAATTCTAGAGAGAATTTTAAAAGCTTCAAGAGAATTTCAACAATTTTGAGAGGGATTTGAAAAGTTTCAATGGGAATGGGAAGAATTGGGACAAAAATTGGAAAATTTTTAAGGGACTTTGAAAAAATTTCAACTGGAATTTTAGCCATTTTTTTATGTGAAATTGTAAACATGTGGACATGGATTTTGAAATTCTAGAGAGAATTTTAAAAGATTCAAGAGAATTTCAACAATTTTGAGAGGGATTTGAAAAATTTCAATGGGAATGGGAAGAATTGGGACCAAAATTGGAAAATTTTTAAGGGACTTTGAAAAAATTTCAACTGGAATTTTAGCCATTTTTTGACGTGAAATTGTAAACATGTGGACATGGATTTTGAAAATTCTAGAGAGAATTTTAAAAGCTTCAAGAGAATTTCAACAATTTTGAGAGGGATTTGAAAAGTTTCAATGGGAATGGGAAGAATTGGGACCAAAATTGGAAAATTTTTAAGGGACTTTGAAAACATTTCCACTGGAATTTTAGCCATTTTTTGACATGAAATTGTAAACATGTGGACATGGATTTTGAAAATTCTAGAGAGAATTTTAAAAGCTTCAAGAGAATTTCAACAATTTTGAGAGGGATTTGAAAAGTTTCAATGGGAATGGGAAGAATTGGGACAAAAATTGGAAAATTTTTCAGGGACTTTGAAAAAATTTCAACTGGAATTTTAGCCATTTTTTGACGTGAAATTGTAAACATGTGGACATGGATTTTGAAAATTCTAGAGAGAATTTTAAAAGCTTCAAGAGAATTTCAACAATTTTGAGAGGGATTTGAAAAGTTTCAATGGGAATGGGAAGAATTGGGACAAAAATTGGAAAATTTTCAAGGGACTTTGAAAAAATTTCAACTGGAATTTTAGCCATTTTTTGACGTGAAATTGTAAACATGTGGACATGGATTTTGAAAATTCTAGAGAGAATTTTAAAAGCTTCAAGAGAATTTCAACAATTTTGAGAGGGATTTGAAAAGTTTCAATGGGAATGGGAAGAATTGGGACAAAAATTGGAAAATTTTTCAGGGACTTTGAAAAAATTTCAACTGGAATTTTAGCCATTTTTTGACGTGAAATTGTAAACATGTGGACATGGATTTTGAAAATTCTAGAGAGAATTTTAAAAGCTTCAAGAGAATTTCAACAATTTTGAGA
>NW_028116076.1:0-121079 GCF_964273445.1 Streptopelia decaocto
ACCCTAACCCTAACCCTAACCCTAACCCTAACCCTAACCCTAACCCTAACCCTAACCCTAACCCTAACCCTAACCCTAACCCTAACCCTAACCCTAACCCTAACCCTAACCCTAACCCTAACCCTAACCCTAACCCGACACCCTAACCCTAACCCTAACCCTAACCCTAACCCGACACCCTAACCCTAACCCTAACCCGACACCCTAACCCTAACCCTAACCCTAACCCTAACCCGACACCCTAACCCTAACCCTAACCCGACACCCTAACCCTAACCCGACACCCTAACCCTAACCCTAACCCTAACCCTAACCCTAACCCGACACCCTAACCCGACACCCTAACCCTAACCCTAACCCGACACCCTAACCCTAACCCTAACCCTAACCCTAACCCGACACCCTAACCCTAACCCTAACCCTAACCCGACACCCTAACCCTAACCCGACACCCTAACCCGACACCCTAACCCGACACCCTAACCCTAACCCTAACCCTAACCCTAACCCTAACCCTAACCCGACACCCTAACCCGACACCCTAACCCTAACCCTAACCCTAACCCTAACCCTAACCCTAACCCTAACCCTAACCCTAACCCTAACCCTAACCCTAACCCTAACCCTAACCCTAACCCTAACCCTAACCCTAACCCTAACCCTAACCCTAACCCTAACCCTAACCCTAACCCTAACCCTAACCCTAACCCTAACCCTAACCCTAACCCTAACCCTAACCCTAACCCTAACCCTAACCCTAACCCTAACCCTAACCCTAACCCGACACCCTAACCCTAACCCTAACCCTAACCCTAACCCGACACCCTAACCCTAACCCTAACCCTAACCCTAACCCTAACCCGACACCCTAACCCTAACCCTAACCCTAACCCTAACCCTAACCCTAACCCTAACCCTAACCCTAACCCTAACCCTAACCCTAACCCGACACCCTAACCCGACACCCTAACCCGACACCCTAACCCTAACCCTAACCCTAACCCTAACCCTAACCCTAACCCGACACCCTAACCCGACACCCTAACCCTAACCCTAACCCTAACCCTAACCCTAACCCTAACCCTAACCCTAACCCTAACCCGACACCCTAACCCGACACCCTAACCCGACACCCTAACCCTAACCCGACACCCTAACCCGACACCCTAACCCGACACCCTAACCCTAACCCGACACCCTAACCCGACACCCTAACCCGACACCCTAACCCGACACCCTAACCCTAACCCTAACCCGACACCCTAACCCGACACCCTAACCCTAACCCTAACCCGACACCCTAACCCGACACCCTAACCCGACACCCTAACCCTAACCCTAACCCGACACCCTAACCCTAACCCGACACCCTAACCCGACACCCTAACCCTAACCCGACACCCTAACCCGACACCCTAACCCGACACCGTAACCCTAACCCGACACCCTAACCCTAACCCGACACCGTAACCCGACACCCTAACCCGACACCCTAACCCGACACCCTAACCCGACACCCTAACCCGACACCCTAACCCGACACCCTAACCCGACACCCTAACCCGACACCCTAACCCGACACCCTAACCCGACACCCTAACCCGACACCCTAACCCGACACCCTAACCCGACACCCTAACCCGACACCCTAACCCGACACCCTAACCCGACACCCTAACCCGACACCCTAACCCGACACCCTAACCCGACACCCTAACCCGACACCCTAACCCGACACCCTAACCCGACACCCTAACCCGACACCCTAACCCGACACCCTAACCCGACACCCTAACCCGACACCCTAACCCGACACCCTAACCCGACACCCTAACCCGACACCCTAACCCGACACCCTAACCCGACACCCTAACCCGACACCCTAACCCGACACCCTAACCCGACACCCTAACCCGACACCCTAACCCGACACCCTAACCCGACACCCTAACCCGACACCCTAACCCGACACCCTAACCCGACACCCTAACCCGACACCCTAACCCGACACCCTAACCGTAACCTGACAGTGTAACCCTAACTGTCACCTGACAGCTGACACCGTCAGTGCTGAATGTCATAGTGTCTTTTGGTACTGTCAGTGGAGACCCTCCCCAGACACTGTCACCTGAATTTGACATGTTAAGTGTGGTTTGATAGTGTTAGTGGGGAGTGTAAGTTGACCCTGTTAGTTTTGTTTCATATTGTAGTGATATAGTGTAGTTGAAAGTATGTTGTTTTTGGTATTGTCTTTATTTTTTGTGATTGTGTGGGTGTGCTGATGGTTTGTTATTGTTGTTTTTGTTGTCAAATGATTGTGTTTGCTGTTTGTCTGTGTTTTGTGCAGTTGATGTTTTGATTGTTGTTGTGTATTTGATTGTTTGTTGTTGATTTTTATTTGGTGGTGTGTGTTGATATTTTTTATGTTGTATGACTTTGTGTGTTTATGTGTTGTTTGTGTAGTTGTGTAGTTTGTTTTTAGTGCAACTGTAGTAGTAGTTTAGTGTGTGTGTTGATGGAGTTTCTGTTTTTGGTTTTCTAAGTGTTTTTTTTTTATTGTTTTATTTTTGTGTGTTGTTGGAATTTTGGTTTTTGTTTTGTGTTGTTATGTTTTTTTGTTGTTGTCGATGCTAATTTGCATATGTGGGGTCTTCTTGTGCATTTGTTGATGTTGATGTTTTTGTGTTAATTGTGATGTGTTCATTCATGTGTGAATTTGTGTTCCCCTGGTGTGTGTGGTGCGGAAAAAAAAAATTTTGCCTAATTTGCATATTTAATGAGCTCATTTGCATAATTAGTATTTTATTTGCATGGCCAGGGGAGTAGTCCCTAATTAATGTTGTGGTTTGTTGTGTTGATTAATTAGGGAGTACTCCCCTGGCCATGCAAATGTTTTTTTGTGGGGGCCCATATGGTGTGTGTGTGTGTATATTGTGTATAAAAAGAATAAAAATAATAAGTCTGGTGCAGCAGTAGGGCTTTGGATGCTCAAGGGGGGTACTTGATTTCTTTATTCTTTTCTTTTTTTTTTTCCTCCCCTTGAGCATCCAAAGCCCTACTGCTGCACCTGAAAAAACCAATAACTTTAGTTTTATTTAAAACTAAACTAAAACTACCTGCCATCCAAAACAAACTCTACCATAACAGCACACTCAACCACATTCAGGCTGAACTGTCACTCCACTCTAAGTCCAGGACACACACACACAACACAAAGTCCAGCATGCACACAAGACACAGACAGAGACAAAGTCCAGCATGCACACACACAAGACAAAGACAAAGTCCAGCACACACACAGACACAAGACAAAGACAAAGTCCAGCACGCACACACGCAAGACAAAGACAAAGTCCAGCATGCACACACGCAAGACAAAGACAAAGTCCAGCATGCACACACGCAAGACAGACACAAAGTCCAGCACACACACAGACACAAGACAAAGACAAAGTCCAGCATGCACACACACAAGACAGACACAAAGTCCAGCACACACACAGACAAGACAAAGACAAAGTCCAGCATTCAAACAGAACACAAAGTCCTCCATGCAGACAAAACAGAGACAAAGACAAAGTCCTGGACACACACACACCACCACCAAAGTCCTGGACACACACACACACAAGACAGAGACAAAGTCCAGCACACACACAGGACAGAGACAAAGTCCAGCACGTGCACACACAACACCAACAAAGACCAAGTCCGGCACACACTCACCTGCACAATCCACACACTCTCAAACTTGGGTACGTGCACCAAACATCTGGCTGTCGCTCCACTCAAACTGAAAAAAAGACGCCAGGCAACAAAAACATATGTCTGCTTTATTAGCTTTGTGGAGGCCCTTAGATAGGACCGACCTCTTCAAACGAAACATTACAACATCATAACCAACTATTTGTTTCATCTAAGCCAACAGATTACAAACATGCTTACTTTACACTGTTCCATGGTCACAGTTTCCATAACCTGAAAAACTCCACCTTATTACAGCTTTTAAACATAATGTATCACAATGCATAAGGTGACAGAACGCCATCGCTTCAGGTTCATGGCCGTTACAGCGTTTCTCACCCAAGGGCGAACCTTAAACGGACTCTCAGTTCCCGCATGCATTATCAAACACGCACCTTTATTACATATTGGAGGTATTACAATGATTACACATTTGAGGTAGTACAATTATAACACAACACAGAAAATCCAACTCATCCTTCTCACATCCCATCACAGAAGATAACACACTCCTATAGCAACCCTGTCCCTGTCCTCGGCCCTTCACTCACCCTGCTCCTGGGCCAATCACGACCACCTTCCTGGGACCATTCCCTCCTGACGAGGACCGACCGCGGCCGTGATCCGGAACGGGTGTCAGTGGAAATGCTGTTCCTGGCAGCCTCAACGGTAACCCTGCCTCTGAAACCACTGTCACAGACTGACCTGAATCTGAACATTAGCAATTAACATGACCACATCAAGTGGTGTGGACCTGGGATAAAACACACTCCTGAGGGCAGTGGATGGACAGGCAGGGAGGGAATCCCCTGGCTGGGGTTTTTGTAATCTATTTTGATTTTTTTTTTTTTCCTTTTCAGGTAAATTTAAAAAAACCTACAACACCAAAACACAATCGTACCAGATCACACAGCCAAACCACACCGCTGGCTCAGATACCAAACCCACCACTCACTCATACAGCACCTGTTCCCCCGGCTCGTGCCCTCGACCCGCGTCTGCATCGCCCCTCGGGAACGCCATTCCCGGGAGCCTCAAAAATGACCCTGCCTGCCAAAACCCCAGCCCGACGGGCACCCGCATCCAAACCTTGGCAATGAACATCGCCTCGCGGAGCGGCCGGGACCGGGGAAAAAAAAACCCAGCCGGGGGAAAAAAAAAAAATCCCCCAGCTGGGGTTTTTTTATTCTAGTTTAAATTTTAAATTTAGCTGAAAAGAAAAAAAATATTAACCTGAAAGAAACAAATACAGGACCAAAACACAACCATTCCAATTCACAGAGCTAACCACACCACTCATACCCCTACCGACACCACCGCACACTCACACCACAGCCATTCTCTGCCATTCTCCCTGTGTGCCGTGACGCCGTCTCCCCTCAGGAACGCCGTTCCCGGGAGCTTCGAAAATGACCCTGCCTGCCAAAACCCCAGCCCGACGGGCACCCGCATCCAAACCTTGGCGATGAACATCGCCTCGCAGAGCGGCCGGGACCGGGGAAAAAAAAACCCAGCCGGGGGAAAAAAAAAAAATCCCCCAGCTGGGGTTTTTTTATTCTAGTTTAAATTTTAAATTTAGCTGAAAAGAAAAAAAAATGTTAACCTGAAAGAAACAAATACAGGACCAAAACACAACCATTCCAATTCACAGAGCTAACCACACCACTCATACCCCTACCGACACCACCGCACACTCACACCACAGCCATTCTCTGCCATTCTCCCTGTGTGCCATGACGCCGTCTCCCCTCGGGAACGCCGTTCCCGGGAGCTTCGAAAATGACCCTGCCTGCCAAAACCCCAGCCCGACGGGCACCCGCATCCAAACCTTGGCGATGAACATCGCCTCGCGGAGCGGCCGGGACCGGGGAAAAAAAAACCCAGCCGGGGGAAAAAAAAAAAAAAATCCCCCGGCTGGGGTTTTTTTATTCTATTTTAAATTAAACATTTACCTGAAAGGGAAAAACCATTAACCTGCCAGAACCAATAACTACAACCCCAAAACACAGTATTACCACATCACACAACTCTAACACACCACTCATTCACCTACCGACACCACTGCACCCATTCTCTACCCTTCTCCCCCTGTGCCTTCGCCCATCTCTGCATCGTCCCTCAGAAACACCATTCCTGGCACCCTCTAAACTCACCCCGCCTGCCGAAACCCCGGTCCCGGCCGGACCTCCGTCCGTACGTTGGGGATTAACGTCACCTCGCAGAGCCGCCGGGACCAGGGGAAATAAAACCTGGACAGGGGGTAAAACCCCCCAGCTGGGGCTTTTTTAATTCTTTACCTTTGGAATTTACCTGAAAAGGAAAAAAATTTGAACGTCCAAGGAAAAAAAAACCTAAAACCCCGAGCTACATTCGCTCCAGGTTTCACGCTATCCCAACGTGCTGCGCGTCATCTACCGCACCGACCCTTTTAAGTACCTGCCTCGAGCTAATTGTCAGGAGAGGAAAACAGTTTGCACTTAATTCCCTTGCCATCCTTCATATAGTTCTTGACCATGGTGACCTATTCTTCCACGGCTTCCCGATCGTGACATCGTGGAAAGTGATGGCGAGGGACGCTATTACTTGCTAAGTGGACAAAATATGCCGATCAAAATCGGCTGGAACTTCATTCAGATTGATTTCTACATGGACTGGAGATGCCAAAGGCTACAGGGAGGCCTTTCCGTTGAGTCGTGAGGTTCGAATGGACCCCCTTGCTTTCTAAACTCCTCCAAGAGGGGAGTCTAGGTGCGGCTGGATCCAAACTTAGCCCCACGCCGGATCTACGGTTTGGCTCCCGGACTCACAGGGGACAGGGGAAACACCTAAGATATTATATTTACATACAGCCAAAGGATTGTACGTGTACACCTCATTCCTTATATCACTCAGCCTGAACTTCAAAATTGCATCGCTCTACACCTCAACGTCCCTACCTCCCTTCCAGGGGCGTGGGGACAGGTGGGTTGGGGTCTAAATCCTTGATCTATTGGGGCAAACTCTCAGGCAAAAACCGTGTAAATAACTAACCAAACAGAACAGTACGGCAGGAAGGCTGACTGGAGCTGCTGCTTCTGCTTAATACCCAGCCAACCATAGAAATCCCTTGGTATTGATACCCTTACAAACTATTCACCCACCCCTCTACACTGTGATTCGGGCCAATAGCAATAGCTGAGTCTGTGGTCTTCTTGCTTCTCGGTGGATCCTTTGCGCTGACCTCGGACCAGACTTGGCTCCACGCAGCTGTAGATTTTGTTTATGGTCCGTAGGAGCTTCCTTCCAGCCTTGACTGTGGCGTTTTCACTGAAAGAAGCCTATTTCTTCAAAAAGGTGTAAAGCGGGCCTTATCTCACGAGTGTTGATCAGAGTCTGTAGCTGCTTTGGTTACCATGAAAAAAGGCTATAACTGAGGGTTACATAGCCTAACAAAATGCCTTTTTATAAGTAAGTGACCCAATTTGACAATGTGATCACCTGCAAAGGAAAGAAAAAAAAAAGATGTCATTAAAACACGCTTCATCACTGAAAAAACAGCACACTACAGAAAACACTAGTGAACAATGTTCTTAGTAACAACTGCAAAACACCACTGAAAGGACTATCGACTCCCCTGCCCACAGCTACTCCATCCCACATGACTGCACAACCTCTGCCTACGCAATTTAACACGTCAGCAGATTAACTGGGGACTCCCAGACCTCCGCCCACCCGCCCCAGACTCCACATGTCCAGGCAGAGCAGCTCCAGCCAAATGCACACGTGCGCAGACAGACGCTCCACAGCATGTTATGGACCACACGATGGCAACGGCACCGACAACTCCCAACGATGAGAACGACTCCAAACCAGACACACATTGATCAAAATAACCTGCGGGGAGGCACTGGTGCGGCAAGGAGCCTCCACTGCGACCCCAGAAAACAAAGGAGCTGAAAGTCAGGGCCCCTTATGAGACGGCGGCGCTGGCGCAAACACACACAGAGACGGCGGCGCTGGCGCAAACACACACAGAGACGGCGGCGCTGGCGCAAACACACACAGAGACGGCGGCGCTGGCGCAAACACACACAGAGACGGCGGCGCTGGCGCAAACACACACAGAGACGGCGGCGCTGGCGCAAACACACACAGAGACGGCGGCGCTGGCGCAAACACACACAGAGACGGCGGCGCTGGCGCAAACACACACAGAGACGGCGGCGCTGGCGCAAACACACACAGAGACGGCGGCGCTGGCGCAAACACACACAGAGACGGCGGAACGGCTTAAAAACTTCAAGATGCTGGGAAGAAGTGCCAGTCCCTGAGACTGGATGGGTAGAGAGCAGAGCTGCCAACGCAGCCCTCAACAACACCAACTGACCAGAAACATCCAAAACACAATGACCTGCCACGCTTTCAGCTGCTGATATGGGAAAACCAGCACCCAATTGGCGCTACGCCAATCAGCACCGGCATTCCAGATCCCGGGACGGCACCCGAGACGCCTTTCGTGTCCCTCGAACGCAACAAGAGCCCAGGATCGTCTGACAGGCGCAAGGCAGGCGTCCCAAACTACACCACAACGCAGACACAGACTGGAGCTGCCCTGCCCGGCACACGCTGGCGTCGCACTGGAAAGGTCCCCGGGCCCTTCACCTGCCCAAAGGGGACTGTTCCTGGATAGCCCTTGCCCCGAACAGAACTTTACCCCCCTCCCTGCGCTTCCCAGCCCCTTCCCAGCCGCCCAGCCTCCACTTAGCTTTCAGAGGGCCAAGAGACCGAATCCATCTTCGACGGATGAAAACGCCACGTGCGCTGACGGGGATATTCCAGCATCGCCAGGTTCCTCCTGAACATCTACAACAACACGAGAAAACACAACCTCACTAAGCAGAGAGAGCACACAGTATAAAGGCACAAGGCACATCTTCCCACTGACAACACGCAATGACCCACCTGCTTACGGCGCACGGCTCGCCTCCTGCGTCGCCCCTTCTGTGCCAGGTTGTCTCTCCGCACCTGAAATCAAGGTATTCAACAAGTCACCCAGATGATCACCAACAGCTTGACCATTCCACAGGTCTGCTTTCTGTTTAGGAATCCCACCAGAAGCTCTAATTGAGTCTCTAAAACACTGCGGAAGGGACAGTCCGCTCCCCTGCCCACAGCTACTCCATCCCAGATGACTGCACCACCTTGGCCTGCGCAGTTTAACACGTCCACAGATCAACCGTGCACCCCTAGAGCTCCGTCCACCCACCCCTGACTCCACGCCTCCGGGCAGAGCAGCTCCAGCCAAAGGTGCACGTGCGCACACAGACACACCTCAGAACATGATCGACAACACATCAACAGCACCAAAAACGCTCTATAACAAGAACGACTCCAAACCAGAGACTGCATCGATCAAAAGAACCTGCAGGGAGGCAGCAGTGAGGCGAGGAGCCTCTACTGCAACCCCAGAAAAAATAAGAGCCGAACATCACGGCCTCTTATGAGACGGTGGCGCTGGCGCAAACACACAGAGACGGCGGCAAGACTAAGAACTTCTTCCCAGCATCTTGAAGTGCCAGTCCCTTAGACTGGATGGGTAGAGAGCAGAGCTGCTGATGATGCAGCCCAGAACACCACCATAAATCACAACTGACCGGAAACATCCGAAATGCAAACACCATCCACACTTTTGGCTGATGACACAAGAATCCAGGACCCAATTGGCACCAAGCCAATTGGCACTGGCATCCAGATCCCGGGATGGCACCCGAGATGCACGTTGTGCCCCTTGAGCACAACGAGACCCCAGGATCGTCTGACAGGCGCAAGGCAGGCTTCCCGAACTACACAACGCAGACACGGGCTGGAGCTGCCCTGCCCGGCACACGCTGGCGTCACTCTGTAAAGTTCCCTGGTCCCTTAACCTGCCCAAAGGGGACTGTTCCTGGACGGCCCTTTCCCTTACCAGAACTTTACCCCCATCCCTGTGATTCCCAGCCCCTTCCCAGCACCCGTGCCTCCACTTAGCTTTCAGAGGGCCAAGAGACCGAATCCATCTTCAACGGATGAAAACGCCACGTGTGCTAACGGGGATCTTCCTGCATCACCAGGTTCCACTTCAATGTCTACAGGAACCCCTAGGAAACAGAGAAACGACCAAGCTCAGCGAGAGCCACACGGCACAGCTTCCCTCTGGTGCCACGCAACAACCCACCTGCTTACAGCGCACGGCTCGCCTCCTCCGTCGCTCTTCCGGGCCAAGTTGTCCCTCTGCACCTGAAATCAAGTTATTCAACAAGTCACCCAGATGCTCATCAACAGCTTGACCGTCCCACAGGTCTGCTTTCTGTTTAGGAATCCCACCAGAAGCTCTAATTGAGTCTCTAAAACACTGCGGAAGGGACAGTCCGCTCCCCTGCCCACAGCTACTCCATCCCAGATGACTGCACCACCTTGGCCTGCGCAGTTTAACACGTCCACAGATCAACCGTGCACCCCTAGAGCTCCGTCCACCCACCCCTGACTCCACGCCTCCGGGCAGAGCAGCTCCAGCCAAAGGTGCACGTGCGCACACAGACGCACCTCAGAACATGATCGACAACACATCAACAGCGCCAAAAACGCTCTATAAAAGCAACGACTCCAAACCAGAGACTGCATCGATCAAAAGAACCTGCAGGGAGGCAGCGGTGAGGCGAGGAGCCTCTACTGCAACCCCAGAAAAAAATAAGAGCCGAACATCACGGCCCCTTATGAGACGGCGGCGCTGGCGCAAACACACAGAGACGGCGGCGCTGGCGCAAACACACAGAGACGGCGGCGCTGGCGCAAACACACAGAGACGGCGGCGCTGGCGCAAACACACAGAGACGGCGGCGCTGGCGCAAACACACGAGGCTGCTGCAAGACTAAGAACTTCTTCCCAGCATCTTGAAGTGCCAGTCCCTTAGACTGGATAGGTAGAGAGCAGAGCTGCTGATGATCCAGCCCAGAACAACACCATAAATCACAACTGACCGGAAACATCCGAAATGCAAACACCATCCACACTTTTGGCTGATGACACAAGAATCCAGGACCCAATTGGCACCAAGCCAATTGGCACTGGCATCCAGATCCCGGGATGGCACCCGAGATGCATGTTGTGCCCCTTGAGCACAACGAGACCCCAGGATCGTCTGACAGGCGCAAGGCAGGCTTCCCGAACTACACAACGCAGACACAGGCTGGAGCTGGCCTGCCCGGCACACGCTGGTGTCGCACTGTGAAATTCCCTGGTCCCTTAACCTGCCCAAAGGGGACTGTTCCTGGACGGCCCTTTCCCTTACCAGAACTTTACCCCCATCCCTGCAGTTCCCAGCCCGTTCCCAGCCCCCCAGCCTCCACTTAGCTTTCAGAGGGCCAAGAGACCGAATCCATCTTCAACGGATGAAAACGCCACGTGCGCTGACTGGGATCTTCCAGCATCGCCGGGTTCCTCTTCAGCGTCTGCAGGAACACCTAGGAAACAGAGAAACAACCAAGCTCAGCGAGAGCCACATGGCACAGCTTCCCTCTGGTGCCACGCAGCGACCCACCTGCTTATGGCGCGCGGCTCGCCTCCTCCGTCGCTCTTCCAGGCCAAGTCGTCCCTCTGCACCTGATATCAAGTTATTCAACAAGTCACCCAGATGAACATCAACAGCTTGACCATCCCACAGGTCTGCTTTCTGTTTAGGAATCCCACCAGAAGCTCTAATTGAGTCTCTAAAACACTGCGGAAGGGACAGTCCGCTCCCCTGCCCACAGCTACTCCATCCCAGATGACTGCACCACCTTGGCCTGCGCAGTTTAACACGTCAACAGATCAACCGTGCACCCCTAGAGCTCCGTCCACCCACCCCTGACTCCACGCCTCCGGGCAGAGCAGCTCCCAGCCAAAGGCGCACATGCGCAGACAGACACCTCAGAACGTTATAGACAACACATCAACAGCGCCAAAAACGCTCTATAACAACAACGACTCCAAACCAGACTGCATCGATCAGAAAAACCTGCAGGGAGGCAGCGGTGAGGCGAGGAGTCTCTACTGCAACCCCAGAAAAAAATAAGAGCCGAACGGCACGGCCGCTTAGGAGACGGCGGCGCTGGCGCAAACACACAGAGACGGCGGCGCTGGCGCAAACACACAGAGACGGCGCAAATACAAGAAGCTGCTGCAAGACTTAAAACCTTCAAGATGCTGGGAAGAAGTGCCAGTCCCTTAGACTGGATGGGTAGAGAGCAGAGCTGCTGTTACAGCCAGAACTACACCGTAAAACACAACTGACCGAAAATGTTCAAGATGCAAGAACCGTGCACCCTTTCGGCTGCCGATACAAGAAAACCGGCAGCCGATTGGTGCTACGCCGATCGGCACCGGCTTTCCAGACCCCAGGATGGCGCTTGAAATGACTTTCGTGCCCCTGGAGCGCAATGATACCCCAGGATCGTCTGACAGGCGCGAGGCGAGCTTCCCAAACTACACGACAACAGACACAGACTGGAGCTGCCCTGCCCGGCACACGCTGGCATGGCACCGTAAAGTTCCCTGACCCCATTTATCTGCCCAAAGGGGACTGCTCCTGTGCTGCCCTTTTCTGCCTGAGAACTTTAAACCCTCCCTGCAATTCCCAGCCCCTTCCCAGCCCTCATGCCTCCACTTAACTTTTAGAGGGCCAAGTGACCGAATCCATCTTCAGAGGAAAACGCGACGTGGGCTAACGGAGATCGTCCTGCAGTTGTCGCTTTCTCCATCGTCACTTACAATAAGGAAAGCAAGGACATGTGTACGATTAGGCACCCAAATATTTGTCGGTAGTAGCCTATGAGTCATTGCTTACCTTGGCTGAGCTCAGGGAGGTACATTTGAATGATCTACCAGAGGCTGCTGCACGCTGCAAAGGTTCTAGAGACAAGACACTCTTCTAGGAGAGGAGATTATATTAACAGCGATTAATACAGCAATACAAACCAAAACACAACACTCCATCTTCATCATAGCCAGGAACTACTGGAAAATGCAAAGCACCTGGAACTGAATCAACAAATGAAACATAATGACAAACAACCTTTCTACTACAGCTGCTACTAAACCTTAGCTGCGCCCGAAGCTCTTACCTCAAAGGCACACCTCCGCTGCTCCTAAGACGTCTGCCCACGTAGCTTCACCAGCTCAAAAGCTGCCGACTGCCAAAGGAGCGACAGAGAACCAGCACCGAAGCGGTCCCGGAGCAGAATGATCTCCCTAGCCGGGGACTGGGGCTTAAATACCCTGAGCCCCACCCACCCCTTCCCACTATCCCCTGGGAAAGGGGAGGGATCAATCACCCCAGGCCCCACCCACCACTCATCAAATTACCTGGAATCTCATTTGAAGTGACAGCACCTGCACTTCATTACTGCTATTGCAGCTACAATGAGACTCAGTATGGATGTCAACTAAGATTTTCTAGGGAGCAGATAAAAAATGAGATACTATAACCAACGCTCCATCTTCATCATAGTCAGGAATTACTGGAAAAGGGAAAGCAGCTGGAACTGAATCAACAAATGAAACATAATGACAAACAACCTTTCTACTACAGCTGCTACTAAACCTTACCTGCACCCGAAGCTCTTACCTCAAAGGCACACCTCCGCTGCTCCTAAGACATCTGCCCACGTAGCTTCACCAGCTCAAAAGCTGCCGACTGCCAAAGGAGCGACAGAGAACCAGCACCGAAGCGGTCCCGGAGCAGAATGAGCTCCCTAGCCGGGGACTGGGGCTTAAATACCCTGAGCCCCGCCCACCCCTTCCCACTATCCCCTGGGAAAGGGGAGGGATCAATCACCCCAGGCCCCGCCCACCACTCTTATCAAATTACCTGGAATCTCACCTAAAGTGACAGCACCTGCACTTCATTACTGCTATTGCAACTACAATGAGACTGAATACAGATTTCAGCTTAGATTTTTCTAGGGAGTAGATAGAAAATCAGATATAATAGTAAAATTGTGTATTGAAATTTCCTATAAAAGGGGTCAAAGGTCACTGTCAAATGTCAGAGGTCAGCACTGAAGGGTTAGAAGTCAAGAGGCATATGTCAAGGATCAAAAGTCAAGGGTCATACCTCAAAGATCACATGCACATGGTCAGGGAATCACACTCAAAATGCAGGGGTCAAAAGCCTAGTATCAGAGATTCACTGTCTAAAGTGGAAGGACATGAGAGCAAAGGGCCCCAAGAGTCAAAGGTCACCAGAGGTCAAAAGGTCACCAGAGGTCAAAAAGGTCACTCGAGGTCAAAAGGTCACTCGAGGTCAAAAGGTCACCAGAGGCCAAAAGATCACTCGAGGTCAAAAGGACACCAGAAGTCAAAAGGTCACTCGAGGTCAAAAGGTCACCGAGGTCAAAAGTCACCAAAGGTCAAAAGGTCACTCGAGATCAAAGGGTCAGCAGAGGTCAAACGGTCACCAGAGGTCAAAAGGTCAGCATAGGTCTAAAGGTCACCAGAGGTCAAAGGTCACCAAAGGTCAAACGGTCACTCGAGGTCAAAAGGTCACCCAAGGTCAAAGGGTCACTCGAGGTCAAAAGGTCACCAAAGGTCAAACGGTCACTCGAGGTCAAAAGGTCACTCGAGGTCAAAGGTCACCGAAGGTCAAAGGGTCACCAGAGGTCAAAGGTCACTCGAGGACAAAAGGTCAGCAGATGTCAAAAGGTCACCAGAGGTCAAAGGTCACCAAAGGTCAAAAAGTCACCCGAGGTCAAAAGGTCACCAGAGGTCAAAAGGTCACTCGAGGTCAAAGGTCAGAGCAGCCCCACCCCCCCACCCCCCCCCCCCCTTGACTCCCAAAGACCGGGGTCCCCATGACATCCTTAGTGTGTCCCCTATCCACTATACACACCCCCCCCCCCCCCCCCCCACTTCGCTTTCAACACCAGGGATGGGGCTGTGTCCTGGCCCTGTCCCCCAGAGAGCAGCGACAGCAGTAAAATCCATCACTGTAATGGAATGGGGGGGTGGGCAAGGGGTGAGCCCCCTGCGAGGGTGAAAAAATCATGGACTCCACAGGATCCCATATGAATTCAAGCGAAGCCATTTATTACAGAAATAAGCCTCCTTATATATGCGGTTAGTTCTTGATCACGCGTCCACGCTCCGACCGTGCGTTAGCTGATTGGATATCGTCTATGTTCAACAGCTGTCCACGTGCCTGAGTCTCGCTGTTGATAGGTCTATGGATTTACGTTGTGTTTTCGGCTTTTCGAGGTGGCCTTGAAATTCCTGGGGGGCCTGGCTAGTTCAGTAACAAATCTCCATCTCATAGAAACCCATCCACACATTGACTTCAAAAAAAAATCCCTCAAATCTCTCATAACTCCCCTTTTGGTTCTTGAACCGGCCAGGCCTTGTTTACAACGCCCTGATTCATCTTTGTCATAGTAGAATTAGGGTTTTGACAAACGGTTTAATATCATTATTTACAATTATATGTAATGCAGTTGTGCTGCAGCATACAACATATGATTAATAAGTACGGCTTATTTCAAACTAAAACAGCACGTTAAAAGTTTGTCTATCTTACAAGATCAAACAGCTACCCACCTATTTCCAAAGTACTATGAGAGAATGTGTCATATTAACTTGTCTGATCCTTCGGAAACTATTCAAATTCTTCACAACTGTGACCTAGTGTTAAAAGGAAAAGACCTACGGGGAATAGGGTGGCGTGGGAAACGCAGCATCTGCGGAAGAAAAAGTAATAGTGAAAAGTATTCTGCGGCTGGCTGCACGAACAGGAAGATTTTTGGAAAAAGGCGCGGTGGGGCGTCTTTTACTATTGGCCCGGCGGAAGGGGTGTGTCCGATCGACGGATGGATTTTTTTTCTCCCAGTACATGGGAGGAGATCGGGACTGAACTGTGGGAAACGGTCACCAGGGGGAGACGCGAGGCTCGCGCCCTCGCCGGACCCTGGCGGGGGGAGGTCAGTCGGCCGATGGAGGATGTCTCGGGGGAGCCGGAAGCGTGTGCCATCCCCTCGGAGCCACCTGCCATGGGCTGCCCCTGCTCTGAGAACTCTGAAAAATTGATACCCCTGGTGTGTCCCGTATCTCATTTGCAGTTCTGGAGCGGAGAGCAAATTATACCCTCTGCACCCTTTGAGCCGTTGCCTGCCTATGAAGATGAACGGCAGCGACCGGCAAGTTTTGATGAGCCGGGACGAGTTAATCCAGCTGACGTGCCTTTGCCGGAGAACCTGATGGAACGCCGGGATGGAGCGCCGCAGAATCGCCCTGACTTCTGGGAGGAGATCCGTGTGCAGACCCTGAGTGACTTACTGAAACGGCAGGAGAGCCAGATGCAGGAAGTTTTAAAAGCTAAGAAACCATTAGATGGCAGTAATGGCAAAACTGCGTGGTTTATAGCATATAAAAAGGCATCATATGCAATTAGGGACGGGTTAGAGGCAATTGGCAGGAATGTGAAAAACGGGGAAAACGGGAACGGGAGGGGCAGAATTGGACCCCGCTCCTGAGGAGCTCCATATTAAAAAGGAGCAAATACAAAAATGGGCTAGGCATTGTGCAGAGGATGGATGTGGTCTGTGCTTCTGTAAGAGAGGTGGATGACTATTTGAGAGTGCGATATGGAAAAGGGCTGGAGACTGAGTCAGCAGATCGATTTACAAATATGCGTCGACTTACTGATCTGCAGGGAAAGACAAGGAAATTGTATAGGAATGATAGCAATGATAATTTGGGGGCTGCCCCATGCGTCAGGGTAGAGATACTCCTCGAGATGACTCTCGTAATGCGGGGCGACGCTGACAACGGGTAGTCAGGGATGCGACCGTTGAAGGGATTATGTTACCTGGCGGTATTACAGCAATATCACTGCACATAAATAACAGAGGACAAAGGCAGTAGTCGCCCTTTGATTGGAAAATGGTTAAGCAATTGCAAACTGCAATTATGCAATATGGTATGGATAATAGGCACATGATGCAACTAATGGATTCATTTTGCAAGGGGCGAGTACTAACTCCAACCGATATTAAGGCATTGATAGAGTTCTTGCTTCCCCCGATGGGGTACTTGCTGTTATTGGACAAGTGCCAGGGGAAGGTGGAATTGGCAGTATTAGAAAACGTTCCTTTACCGGCTGATGAGCCGTTACAATTAGCTAGCGTGGACTGATTACCGGGTCGTGGCGACATGCAAATGGTGCCCCTCGGGCGGCGCTTCCTCCGAGGATTTTGTGGCGAGGGCTTGCTGTGGCGGCGGTGAAAGAATTACCAAATATAAGTAACCCTGTGCCACCCTATTCTACAATAAAGCGGGATCCTGGGGAGCCGTATATGAAGTTTATGGACCATTTAAAAGAAGCTATAGATGCTTCTCCTAACCTGACTCCAGAGGCAAAAGCTGGTGTGGGGAAAGATTTGGCCACAACGAATGCAAACACCCAATACTGACAGATATTAGCCGGCTTGGGAAAAACAGCTTCTCGGGCGCAGATGGTGGAAACTTGTATAAGGGTACCGATTATGCAAAGGGAGGTAGAAAAGGCAAAAATACGTGCTCGAGCCCACGCTGAGGCTTTGGCTGCAGCGTTTTAAGCCTGCGATGAAAGGCCGAAGCCCTTCTTGTCGCGGCCTAGTGTGTTTTACTTGCGTACGGACGGGACATCTTAAAAGAAACTGCCCTCGATACGCTTAGCAGCGTTACGAAAATGGCATAACTGCCCAATTAGTCAGGTAGCAGATTCTCTTTATGTTGTGGGAGTAGTACAAAGACTACGTAGAGCACTTTCACGGCAAGTTTCCAATGCCTTGTTGTTTGAAGCATTGTTAGATTTGTGGAACATGTTAGATTATAGGACAGTGCCAGTATTTATAATGCATATAAAAAGCCACTCTAACCTACCAGGTGGTCGAGTGAGGGAAACAACATTATAGACAAACTTGAGGCAGTGACAGATGTATCTCCTTTTGAATAAGCCAGACAGGCTCACATGTACTTCCATCTATCCTCAGCATCGCTCCAAAAGCAGTTTGCGCTAACCGAGGAACAAGCTCGATCTGTTGTTGCGCCTTGTCCCGATCGTGCCTGCGTAATGCCTTTGCGACAAAAAGGAGTAAATCCTCGGGGCTTGCGGCCGGGTCGGTTACGGCAAACTGATATTACTGAATTTGCACCGTTTGGCCCTCAAAATTACATTCGTGTATCTGTAGACACCTGTTCGGGACTGCTACAGGAGTCCTCAGCAAAAGCAAGAGCAGTAAAGCATTACTTAAGATCTTTTGCTGTCACGGGTGTTCCTACGCATATCGAAACAGAGAATGGTGTAGCATATCGTTCTGACACGCTTGCGACCTTCCTCGTTCGGTGAAATATACGACACCTGTTCGTAGTTCCTTAAAATACTACTGGCCGGGCAATTATTGAGCGTGCACGTGGCACCCTGAAAAATCTTTCCTCTCTTTTGAAAAAACAAGGGGGAATTGGTGTGATTCCAAAAGAGGTTGTGATAAAGGCACTGTATGTGATAAATTGGCTTAATCCTAAAAGTGAGACTGAAATGGAACCCTTTGTTATGCACCGTATAAAAAATGTCAAAGACTTTACCAAAAATGTACTTAAGGTTAGTGTGTTTAATCTGACAACGCAACAATGGGAAGGTCCAACGTCATTAATAACCTGGGGAAGGGGATATACTTGTGTTTCTACAGATAACCATAAAAATTTGTGGATCTCAGCAAAGGGGGTGAGACCTTCGCTAGCGAACAAATAAGAAACCTATTACAATGATGACAACCCTTAACCTCAAAGGTGTTACCGCTTTTAGCGACGGATGTAGCCGATGTTGAGAATACCGCTTGTCCCGTCCCGACAGATGGAATGAGGAATGAGTTGACTCTGAACGCGACACGCACCCCTGTTACCAATCAGGACGCATAACCACGGGCGTAGTTATATGCGGTGCTTTATTTCAGCGCTGGGAAACCAGGGGTGCGCACCCAAAGCTGGCTTCGCTGGTCAGTTTAAGTTACACAGTATTTATACAGTCCATTCACATACATATTCATATATTCATTAAGATACATAACGGTTACTCAATATTGATTACAACATTGATTGCTACATCTTGGAACTATTTTGATGATGTGCAGTGTCCTCACTCTATACGTATTTAGGCTAAGATAAAAGCTAGGTTGTTAAGATAAGAGTGTACTCAAACACGATATGCTTGAACATCCTCTCAGGGACAGTTTACAAAACTGATTCATCCTTTCAGGAACATTTTGTAAAACTGGTTCGGTTACTAACACCCCGACTCGACGGATGAGATCGGCTGTGAGTTAACTCCGGATAATTCTGCGCGGCGATGCGAAGTGAATGACAGACGATCGCTCCGGGGGTCCAATTATGAATTTACTAAAGGCGTGTGGTCATATACAAATTACAGCAATCGGTGACTTGGCAAAAGTATGTTATAATACCACAAAACTTATCAATACATTGACAGCAAAAAGCCTTCTAAAAGCAGTGGATTGGCAACAATTACTAACTGTAATGCAAAACTTAAGAAGACTTTAGCAGCAGAACTTCAACATATAAATACCATTGTAAGGAAAAGGAAAAGAGACAGAAGACGAAAACTAAGACATCAGAAAGAGAAAGGGAGAGAGACAGAGATAGAGACAGAGAGTAAGATATCACCGCTCCACAGGTACGTCGGTCCCGCGACGACCTCCGGAGGGGGGGACGTGTTGAAGATTTACACGCCGCTGACCTATATCGTACGGGAGGTTGTTTTAGAAGCTGGTTCATTTACGTGCGAGAAAGGAGAAGGCGTTCGTCTCCTCCTTCTGCTCGCTCTTCCTGCTAATTTGGAAAACTCTTTGGGAAATGGCTCTGGGGTCTTCAAACTAGGGGAAAATTCACGGTACTGACCAGAAGCGAGTTGTCTTGCCCGTCAGGGGTAGCTGTTGGTTCGTGGTCTCTTCTGGTAGTTGGTTGTCCGACAGATGGTTCATCTCTATCATGCCAATTAGGCCATGAAACCTTTCACGGCAACACTGTTAATTGTCCACATCTTCCAAGGTGTCTGCCTTCGTGGCCATAAAACTTTGGAAAAGATAACATGACGTGTCATCTATCTCTTCCTCCCAATGTAACTAAAAACACACGTTTAATGGATAACAACGTCTTTGTTCTGCTAAGCCTGGGGGGCAGTACTTCTAGGTTGTCGCACCACTTCGTAAAATAGAGCAGCGATTAATTTTGTATTATTAGCCATGGTCACAATTATGATTTGAAGACAGTGTGAAATACAGGATATTTTTTAAGTTCAAACAGCACATAAAATCAAATTCTTCATGATACAGCTTAATTGTAATTATATTAGCCTTAATGCTCTTAACAAGAACAGTTCCGTTTTCAATATTCCTTTTAACCAAACAGGTTATCCAACCCAGAAAACCCAACATCTTCTGTTATTTTCATGTTCTGCAAATCTTTTATCTTGTTAATATTGTATTAAATAAAATATGAGGGGGAGATGTAGTGGCAGAGGATGGCGTTGTCGCCAGCCTGGCTGAGACGTGAAGCCAGAGACAAAAGAATCAAAAGGAGCCCCATTAGAAGGTAACAATGAATGAGCAAGCACCGGACATGCGTGTGCAGAGTGCGTGGACAGTGCGTGCAGCCTATCACGTTATTGTATAGCATGTGTTACAACCAAACACATTGTTACAAGGCACGTGGAGAGAGCAGCTTTGGTATAAAGCTAACCCGATCCAACAATAAAGTGAAGTCGGTAAACATCACATTGGTGTGTAAGGTTCCATCTCTCGCAAGGAAAAGCGACAATACAGTCCAATAGTAATAGCTGAGTCTGGGGTCTTCGTGATTCTCAGAGGATCCTTTGTACTGACCTCAGACAGGTATTTGATTTATGCAGCTGTAGATATTATTTAGAGTCATATTAAATATGTGGTCACCTAAAAAAAAAAAAATTGTTAGAATACCCTGTGAAATAACAGGACACTACTGGTGTTTTACAGTTCTTACTCAAGACTGTTTTTGACTACTGTTTTCTGTAAAGGGACTGTCCACCCCCCTGCCCACGGCTACTCCATGCCAGATGATCATACAATCTTTGCCTAGGCAATTTATTATGTGAACAAATTAACGGTGGACACCTAGACCTCAATCCACCCACCCCTGACTCCACGCCTCCGGGCACAACAGCTCCGAGCCAAACGTGCACATGTGCACACCAAGGCTCCACAGAACGTCATAGACAACATGACTCCAACCACAACAAAAAAGCTAAACAACAAAAAAGACTCCAAGACCAGACACGGCATCGATCAAAAGAACCTGCAGGGAGAGTGGAACTGCAATGAGCCACCACGGCAACCCCAGAATAAAAAGGAAAAAAACTACACAGTCCCTTATGAAATGGCACCGCCGCAACGAGCCGAAAGAGCGGCTCTGGCACAAAAAGCTGGTGCAAACCCTAAAACCTTCAAGATGCTGGGAAGAAGTGCCAGTCCCTGAGACTGGATGGGTAGAGAGCAGAGCTGCCGACGCAGCCCTCAACGACACCATAAAACACCACCAACCAGAAACGTCCCAAACGCAAGGACCTGCCACGCTTTCGGCTGCTGATACCAGAAAACCAGCGCCCAATTGGCGCTACGCCAGTCGGAACCGGGATTCCAGATCCCGGGACGGCACCCGAGACGCCTTTCGTGTCCCTCGAACGCAACGAGACCCCAGGATCGTCTGACAGGCGCAAGGCAGGCGTCCCGAACTACACCACAACGCAGACACAGGCTGGAGCTGCCCTGCCCGGCACACGCTGGCGTCACACTGGAAAGGTCCCCGGGCCCTTTACCCGCGCCAAGGGGACGGTTCCTGGACGGCCCTTGCCCTTATCAGAACTAAACCCACCGTCCCTGCGATTCCCAGCCCCTTGCCAGCCCTCGTGCCTCCACTTAGCTTTCAGAGGGCCAAGGGACCGAACCCGTCTTCAACAGAGGAAAACGCCACGTGCGCGAACGGCCGTCTTCCTGCATCGCCGGGTTCCTCTTCAGCGTCTGCAGGAATACGAGAAAACGCACGCTCGCTAAGGCGCGCCAGCACACGGCGTCGTGGGGTAAACGCCGACCCCTTCCGCAACACCCACCTCCTGCTAAGTTCCACGGCGTTCCGTTCGGCGCGTCGTGCCGCGGGCGCGGTCACCAACCCTGGTCGCTCGTGACGCCTAAGACGGCGAGAAGCAAAAGAACTGTAGCGCCTGGAACGAGTCCCCGGCCGCAAACGCTCCTCCTCGCCCCTAGCCCGGCTCACCTCAAATGCTCCTCCCAGGCCAAAGGGCCCACAAAGCGCCTGCAAAGAGAGAAGGAAGCGCTGAACTGAGTCACCGGGCCATACCGGGCTCCTCAACACCCACCGCCGCCTCACCTTCTCGGCTGCCGGCCGGCGTGCGGCTTCGCCCCTCCCAGCTCGTCTGCGGCACCTGCAAAACCAGAGGCACGAGCTCGGAGGCCGCCCGAAAACACAGCCTGCCGCAGACGCCCCCATCTCGCCCTCCCTTACCGGGGCCGCTCGCCCACCCGGCCGCCCTTGCTTTTGGCTGCCACGCTGTTGACCACGAAGACGCTCAGCTACCGCCTGTAAAACACAACCAAAGGACGCTCAGACCTGCACCAGCAACACGGCACCTGAAACGAGCTGCCGCTTCAGCCCAGCACTCCGTGCTCACCTTGCCCCAGGACCTGCGCTGCCGATACCCAGCTTTCCTCTTCGCTTCCCACCTAGGAAAAGCAGAAACGACCGGGCTTAGCTAGAGCCACACGGCACAGCTTCCCTCTGGCACCACGCACCGACCCACCTGCTTACGGCGCACAGCTCGCCTCCTGCGTCGCCCCTTCTGTGCCAAGCTGTCCCTCTGCACCTGAAATCAAGTTATTCAGCAAGTCACCCAGCAGCTCATCAACAGCTTGACCATTCCGCACGTCTGCTTTCTATTGCGCAATAGCATTCCAAGCTCTCGGGGAGTCTCCAAAACGCCTGCGCGGGGACCCTCCACTCCCCTGCCCACGGCTACTCCAGCCCAGATGACCGCGCAACCTCTGCCTACGCAATTTAACGCGTCAGCAGATTAGCCGGGGACTCCCAGAGCCCCGTCCACCCACCCCGGACTCCACGCGTCCCGGCAGAGCAGCTCCGAGCCAAACGCGCACCCGCGCGGACAGACGCTCCGCAGAACGTTATCGACCACACGACGGCCACAGCACCAAAAACGCTCCACAACGAAAACGACACTCCGAGACCAGACAGGCATCCATCCAAAGAATCTACGGGGAGGCAGCGGTGAGGCCAGGAGCCTCTCCTACAACCCCAAATGAAAAAGGAGCCCAACGTCACGGCTCCTGACGAGACGGCGGCACCGCCGCAACCCAGCAGAGACGGCGCAACCAAACGAGAAGCTGCCCCAACGCCTAAGAACTTCTTCCCAGCATCTTGAAGTGCCAGTCCCCGAGACTGGAAGGGTAGAGAGCACAGCTGCCGGCACAGCCCAGGACAACGCCACAAACACCACCGACCAGAAACGACCGAAACGCAAGAACCCTCTACGCTTTCGGCTGCTGATACCAGAAAACCAGCGCCCAACTGGTGCTACGCCAGTCGGCACCGGGGTTCCAGATCCCGGGACGGCACCCGAGACGCCTTTCGTGTCCCTCGAACGCAACGAGACCCCAGGATCGTCTGACAGGCGCAAGGCAGGCGTCCCGAACTACACCACAATGCAGACACAGGCTGGAGCTGCCCTGCCCGGCACACGCTGGCGTCGCACTGGAAAGGTCCCCGGGCCCTTCACCTGCCCAAAGGGGACTGTTCCTGGATAGCCCTTGCCCCGAACAGAACTTTACCCCCCTCCCTGCGCTTCCCAGCCCCTTCCCAGCCGCCCAGCCTCCACTTAGCTTTCAGAGGGCCAAGAGACCGAATCCATCTTCGACGGATGAAAACGCCACGTGCGCCGACAGGGATATTCCAGCATCGCCGGCTTCCTCCTCAACATCTACAGCAACACAGGAAAACACACGCTGACTAAGCAGAGCAAACACACAGTATAAAGGCACAAGGCACATCTTCCCTCTGACACCACGCACCGCCCCACCTGCTTACAGTGCTCGGCTCGCCTCTTTTCTCACTCTTTCTTGCCAAGTTGTCCCTCTGCCTACAACCTTTGCCTACACGATAACAGACACGGGCTGGAGCTGCCCCGCCGTGCACAAGCTGGCATCAGTCCGTAAAGTTCCCTGGACCCTTTAGCTGCCCAAAGGGCACTGTTCCTGGACGGCCTTTGCCCCTATGAGAGCTTTAAACCCCCTCCATGCAATTCCCAGCCCCTCCCCAGCCCTCGAGCCTCCGCTTACCTGTCAGAGGGCCAAGGGGCTGCATCAATCTGCAGAGAAAAACACCACGTGCACTAGTAAGCATCTTCCTGCATTGCCCAATTCCTCTTCAACATCTGCAGTAACACAAGAAAACACACACTCACTTAGCAGAGACAATGCACATTATAAAGGCACACAGCACATCTTCCCGCTGACACCACGCAACAACCCACCTGCTTACGGCGCACAGCTCGCCTCCTGCGTCGCCCCTTCTGTGCCAAGTTGTCCCTCTGCACCTGAAATCAAGTTATTCAACAAGTCACCCAGATGCTCATCAACAGCTTGACCATTCCACAGGTCTGCTTTCTGTTTAGGAATCCCACCAGAAGCTCTAATTGAGTCTCTAAAACACTGCGGAAGGGACAGTCCGCTCCCCTGCCCACAGCTACTCCATCCCAGACGACTGCACCACCTTTGCCTGCGCAGTTTAACACGTCAACAGATCAACCGTGCACCCCTAGAGCTCCGTCCACCCACCCCTGACTCCACGCCTCCGGGCAGAGCAGCTCCTAGCCAAAGGTGCACCTGCGCAGACAGTCGCACCTCAGAACGTTATCGACAACACATCAACAGCGCCAAAAACGCTCTATAAAAGCAACGACTCCAAACCAGAGACTGCATCGATCAAAAGAACCTGCAGGGAGGCAGCGGTGAGGCGAGGAGTCTCTACTGCAACCCCAGAAAAAAATAAGAGCCGAACGGCACGGCCCCTTAGGAGACGGCGGCGCTGGCGCAAACACACAGAGAGGGCGGCACGGCTTAAAAACTTCAAGATGCTGGGAAGAAGTGCCAGTCCCTGAGACTGGATGGGTAGAGAGCAGAGCTGCCGACGCAGCCCTCAACGACACCATAAAACACCACCGACCAGAAACGTCCCAAACGCAAGGACCTGCCACGCTTTCGGCTGCTGATACCAGAAAACCAGCGCCCAATTGGCGCTACGCCAGTCGGAACCGGGATTCCAGATCCCGGGACGGCACCCGAGACGCCTTTCGTGTCCCTCGAACGCAACGAGACCCCAGGATCCTCTGACAGGCGCAAGGCAGGCGTCCCGAACTACACCACAACGCAGACACAGGCTGGAGCTGCCCTGCCCGGCACACGCTGGCGTCACACTGGAAAGGTCCCCGGGCCCTTTACCCGCGCCAAGGGGACGGTTCCTGGACGGCCCTTGCCCTTATCAGAACTAAACCCACCGTCCCTGCGATTCCCAGCCCCTTGCCAGCCCTCGTGCCTCCACTTAGCTTTCAGAGGGCCAAGGGACCGAACCCGTCTTCAACAGAGGAAAACGCCACGTGCGCGAACGGCCGTCTTCCTGCATCGCCGGGTTCCTCTTCAGCGTCTGCAGGAACACGAGAAAACGCACGCTCGCTAAGGCGTGCCAGCACACGGCGTCGTGGGGTAAACGCCGACCCCTTCCGCAACACCCACCTCCTGCTAAGTTCCACGGCGTTCCGTTCGGCGCGTCGTGCCGCGGGCGCGGTCACCAACCCTGGTCGCTCGTGACGCCTAAGACGGCGAGAAGCAAAAGAACTGTAGCGCCTGGAACGAGTCCCCGGCCGCAAACGCTCCTCCTCGCCCCTAGCCCGGCTCACCTCAAATGCTCCTCCCAGGCCAAAGGGCCCACAAAGCGCCTGCAAAGAGAGAAGGAAGCGCTGAACCGAGTCACCGGGCAATACCGGGCTCCTCAACACCCACCGCCGCCTCACCTTCTCGGCTGGTGGCCGGCGTGCGGCTTCGCCCCTCCCAGCTCGTCTGCGGCACCTGCAAAACCAGAGGCACGCGCTCGGACGCCGCCCGAAAACACAGCCTGCCGCAGACGCCCCCATCTCGCCCTCCCTTACCGGGGCCGCTCGCCCACCCGGCCGCCCTTGCTTTTGGCTGCCACGCTGTTGACCACGAAGACGCTCAGCTACCGCCTGTAAAACACAACCAAAGGACGCTCAGACCTGCACCAGCAACACGGCACCTGAAACGAGCTGCCGCTTCAGCCCAGCACTCCGTGCTCACCTTGCCCCAGGACCTGCGCTGCCGATACCCAGCTTTCCTCTTCGCTTCCCACCTAGGAAAAGCAGAAACGACCGGGCTTAGCTAGAGCCACACGTCACAGCTTCCCTCTGGCACCACGCACCGACCCACCTGCTTACGGCGCACAGCTCGCCTCCTGCGTCGCCCCTTCTGTGCCAAGCTGTCCCTCTGCACCTGAAATCAAGTTATTCAGCAAGTCACCCAGCAGCTCATCAACAGCTTGACCATTCCGCACGTCTGCTTTCTATTGCGCAATAGCATTCCAAGCTCTCGGGGAGTCTCCAAAACGCCTGCGCGGGGACCCTCCACTCCCCTGCCCACGGCTACTCCAGCCCAGATGACCGCGCAACCTCTGCCTACGCAATTTAACGCGTCAGCAGATTAGCCGGGGACTCCCAGAGCCCCGTCCACCCACCCCGGACTCCACGCGTCCCGGCAGAGCAGCTCCGAGCCAAACGCGCACCCGCGCGGACAGACGCTCCGCAGAACGTTATCGACCACACGACGGCCACAGCACCAAAAACGCTCCACAACGAAAACGACACTCCGAGACCAGACAGGCATCCATCCAAAGAATCTACGGGGAGGCAGCGGTGAGGCCAGGAGCCTCTCCTACAACCCCAAATGAAAAAGGAGCCCAACGTCACGGCTCCTGACGAGACGGCGGCACCGCCGCAACCCAGCAGAGACGGCGCAACCAAACGAGAAGCTGCCCCAACGCCTAAGAACTTCTTCCCAGCATCTTGAAGTGCCAGTCCCCGAGACTGGAAGGGTAGAGAGCACAGCTGCCGGCACAGCCCAGGACAACGCCACAAACACCACCGACCAGAAACGACCGAAACGCAAGAACCCTCTACGCTTTCGGCTGCTGATACCAGAAAACCAGCGCCCAACTGGCGCTACGCCAGTCGGCACCGGGGTTCCAGATCCCGGGACGGCACCCGAGACGCCTTTCGTGTCCCTCGAACGCAACGAGACCCCAGGATCGTCTGACAGGCGCAAGGCAGGCGTCCCGAACTACACCACAACGCAGACACAGGCTGGAGCTGCCCTGCCCGGCACACGCTGGCGTCGCACTGGAAAGGTCCCCGGGCCCTTCACCTGCCCAAAGGGGACTGTTCCTGGATAGCCCTTGCCCCGAACAGAACTTTACCCCCCTCCCTGCGCTTCCCAGCCCCTTCCCAGCCGCCCAGCCTCCACTTAGCTTTCAGAGGGCCAAGAGACCGAATCCATCTTCGACGGATGAAAACGCCACGTGCGCCGACAGGGATATTCCAGCATCGCCGGCTTCCTCCTCAACATCTACAGCAACACAGGAAAACACACGCTGACTAAGCAGAGCAAACACACAGTATAAAGGCACAAGGCACATCTTCCCTCTGACACCACGCACCGCCCCACCTGCTTACAGTGCTCGGCTCGCCTCTTTTCTCACTCTTTCTTGCCAAGTTGTCCCTCTGCCTACAACCTTTGCCTACACGATAACAGACACGGGCTGGAGCTGCCCCGCCGTGCACAAGCTGGCATCAGTCCGTAAAGTTCCCTGGACCCTTTAGCTGCCCAAAGGGCACTGTTCCTGGACGGCCTTTGCCCCTATGAGAGCTTTAAACCCCCTCCATGCAATTCCCAGCCCCTCCCCAGCCCTCGAGCCTCCGCTTACCTGTCAGAGGGCCAAGGGGCTGCATCAATCTGCAGAGAAAAACACCACGTGCACTAGTAAGCATCTTCCTGCATTGCCCAATTCCTCTTCAACATCTGCAGTAACACAAGAAAACACACACTCACTTAGCAGAGACAACGTACATTATAAAGGCACACAGCACATCTTCCCGCTGACACCACGCAACAACCCACCTGCTTACGGCGCACAGCTCGCCTCCTGCGTCGCCCCTTCTGTGCCAAGTTGTCCCTCTGCACCTGAAATCAAGGTATTCAACAAGTCACCCAGATGCTCATCAACAGCTTGACCATTCCACAGGTCTGCTTTCTGTTTAGGAATCCCACCAGAAGCTCTAATTGAGTCTCTAAAACACTGCGGAAGGGACAGTCCGCTCCCCTGCCCACAGCTACTCCATCCCAGATGACTGCACCACCTTTGCCTGCGCAGTTTAACACGTCAACAGATCAACCGTGCACCCCTAGAGCTCCGTCCACCCACCCCTGACTCCACGCCTCCGGGCAGAGCAGCTCCTAGCCAAAGGTGCACCTGCGCAGACAGTCGCACCTCAGAACGTTATCGACAACACATCAACAGCGCCAAAAACGCTCTATAAAAGCAACGACTCCAAACCAGAGACTGCATCGATCAAAAGAACCTGCAGGGAGGCAGCGGTGAGGCGAGGAGTCTCTACTGCAACCCCAGAAAAAAATAAGAGCCGAACGGCACGGCCCCTTAGGAGACGGCGGCGCTGGCGCAAACACACAGAGAGGGCGGCACGGCTTAAAAACTTCAAGATGCTGGGAAGAAGTGCCAGTCCCTGAGACTGGATGGGTAGAGAGCAGAGCTGCCGACGCAGCCCTCAATGACACCATAAAACACCACCGACCAGAAACGTCCCAAACGCAAGGACCTGCCACGCTTTCGGCTGCTGATACCAGAAAACCAGCGCCCAACTGGCGCTACGCCAGTCGGAACCGGGATTCCAGATCCCGGGACGGCACCCGAGACGCCTTTCGTGTCCCTCGAACGCAACGAGACCCCAGGATCGTCTGACAGGCGCAAGGCAGGCGTCCCGAACTACACCACAACGCAGACACAGGCTGGAGCTGCCCTGCCCGGCACACGCTGGCGTCGCACTGGAAAGGTCCCCGGGCCCTTTACCCGCGCCAAGGGGACGGTTCCTGGACGGCCCTTGCCCTTATCAGAACTAAACCCACCGTCCCTGCGATTCCCAGCCCCTTGCCAGCCCTCGTGCCTCCACTTAGCTTTCAGAGGGCCAAGGGACCGAACCCGTCTTCAACAGAGGAAAACGCCACGTGCGCGAACGGCCGTCTTCCTGCATCGCCGGGTTCCTCTTCAGCGTCTGCAGGAACACGAGAAAACGCACGCTCGCTAAGGCGCGCCAGCACACGGCGTCGTGGGGTAAACGCCGACCCCTTCCGCAACACCCACCTCCTGCTAAGTTCCACGGCGTTCCGTTCGGCGCGTCGTGCCGCGGGCGCGGTCACCAACCCTGGTCGCTCGTGACGCCTAAGACGGCGAGAAGCAAAAGAACTGTAGCGCCTGGAACGAGTCCCCGGCCGCAAACGCTCCTCCTCGCCCCTAGCCCGGCTCACCTCAAATGCTCCTCCCAGGCCAAAGGGCCCACAAAGCGCCTGCAAAGAGAGAAGGAAGCGCTGAACCGAGTCACCGGGCAATACCGGGCTCCTCAACACCCACCGCCGCCTCACCTTCTCGGCTGCCGGCCGGCGTGCGGCTTCGCCCCTCCCAGCTCGTCTGCGACACCTGCAAAACCAGAGGCACGCGCTCGGACGCCGCCCGAAAACACAGCCTGCCGCAGACGCCCCCATCTCGCCCTCCCTTACCGGGGCCGCTCGCCCACCCGGCCGCCCTTGCTTTTGGCTGCCACGCTGTTGACCACGAAGACGCTCAGCTACCGCCTGTAAAACACAACCAAAGGACGCTCAGACCTGCACCAGCAACACGGCACCTGAAACGAGCTGCCGCTTCAGCCCAGCACTCCGTGCTCACCTTGCCCCAGGACCTGCGCTGCCGATACCCAGCTTTCCTCTTCGCTTCCCACCTAGGAAAAGCAGAAACGACCGGGCTTAGCTAGAGCCACACGGCACAGCTTCCCTCTGGCACCACGCACCGACCCACCTGCTTACGGCGCACAGCTCGCCTCCTGCGTCGCCCCTTCTGTGCCAAGCTGTCCCTCTGCACCTGAAATCAAGTTATTCAGCAAGTCACCCAGCAGCTCATCAACAGCTTGACCATTCCGCACGTCTGCTTTCTATTGCGCAATAGCATTCCAAGCTCTCGGGGAGTCTCCAAAACGCCTGCGCGGGGACCCTCCACTCCCCTGCCCACGGCTACTCCAGCCCAGATGACCGCGCAACCTCTGCCTACGCAATTTAACGCGTCAGCAGATTAGCCGGGGACTCCCAGAGCCCCGTCCACCCACCCCGGACTCCACGCGTCCCGGCAGAGCAGCTCCGAGCCAAACGCGCACCCGCGCGGACAGACGCTCCGCAGAACGTTATCGACCACACGACGGCCACAGCACCAAAAACGCTCCACAACGAAAACGACACTCCGAGACCAGACAGGCATCCATCCAAAGAATCTACGGGGAGGCAGCGGTGAGGCCAGGAGCCTCTCCTACAACCCCAAATGAAAAAGGAGCCCAACGTCACGGCTCCTGACGAGACGGCGGCACCGCCGCAACCCAGCAGAGACGGCGCAACCAAACGAGAAGCTGCCCCAACGCCTAAGAACTTCTTCCCAGCATCTTGAAGTGCCAGTCCCCGAGACTGGAAGGGTAGAGAGCACAGCTGCCGGCACAGCCCAGGACAACGCCACAAACACCACCGACCAGAAACGACCGAAACGCAAGAACCCTCTACGCTTTCGGCTGCTGATACCAGAAAACCAGCGCCCAACTGGCGCTACGCCAGTCGGCACCGGGGTTCCAGATCCCGGGACGGCACCCGAGACGCCTTTCGTGTCCCTCGAACGCAACGAGACCCCAGGATCCTCTGACAGGCGCAAGGCAGGCGTCCCGAACTACACCACAACGCAGACACAGGCTGGAGCTGCCCTGCCCGGCACACGCTGGCGTCGCACTGGAAAGGTCCCCGGGCCCTTCACCTGCCCAAAGGGGACTGTTCCTGGATAGCCCTTGCCCCGAACAGAACTTTACCCCCCTCCCTGCGCTTCCCAGCCCCTTCCCAGCCGCCCAGCCTCCACTTAGCTTTCAGAGGGCCAAGAGACCGAATCCATCTTCGACGGATGAAAACGCCACGTGCGCCGACAGGGATATTCCAGCATCGCCGGCTTCCTCCTCAACATCTACAGCAACACAGGAAAACACACGCTGACTAAGCAGAGCAAACACACAGTATAAAGGCACAAGGCACATCTTCCCTCTGACACCACGCACCGCCCCACCTGCTTACAGTGCTCGGCTCGCCTCTTTTCTCACTCTTTCTTGCCAAGTTGTCCCTCTGCCTACAACCTTTGCCTACACGATAACAGACACGGGCCGGAGCTGCCCCGCCGTGCACAAGCTGGCATCAGTCCGTAAAGTTCCCTGGACCCTTTAGCTGCCCAAAGGGCACTGTTCCTGGACGGCCTTTGCCCCTATGAGAGCTTTAAACCCCCTCCATGCAATTCCCAGCCCCTCCCCAGCCCTCGAGCCTCCGCTTACCTGTCAGAGGGCCAAGGGGCTGCATCAATCTGCAGAGAAAAACACCACGTGCACTAGTAAGCATCTTCCTGCATTGCCCAATTCCTCTTCAACATCTGCAGTAACACAAGAAAACACACACTCACTTAGCAGAGACAACGCACATTATAAAGGCACACAGCACATCTTCCCGCTGACACCACGCAACAACCCACCTGCTTACGGCGCACAGCTCGCCTCCTGCGTCGCCCCTTCTGTGCCAAGTTGTCCCTCTGCACCTGAAATCAAGGTATTCAACAAGTCACCCAGATGCTCATCAACAGCTTGACCATTCCACAGGTCTGCTTTCTGTTTAGGAATCCCACCAGAAGCTCTAATTGAGTCTCTAAAACACTGCGGAAGGGACAGTCCGCTCCCCTGCCCACAGCTACTCCATCCCAGATGACTGCACCACCTTTGCCTGCGCAGTTTAACACGTCAACAGATCAACCGTGCACCCCTAGAGCTCCGTCCACCCACCCCTGACTCCACGCCTCCGGGCAGAGCAGCTCCTAGCCAAAGGTGCACCTGCGCAGACAGTCGCACCTCAGAACGTTATCGACAACACATCAACAGCGCCAAAAACGCTCTATAAAAGCAACGACTCCAAACCAGAGACTGCATCGATCAAAAGAACCTGCAGGGAGGCAGCGGTGAGGCGAGGAGTCTCTACTGCAACCCCAGAAAAAAATAAGAGCCGAACGGCACGGCCCCTTAGGAGACGGCGGCGCTGGCGCAAACACACAGAGAGGGCGGCACGGCTTAAAAACTTCAAGATGCTGGGAAGAAGTGCCAGTCCCTGAGACTGGATGGGTAGAGAGCAGAGCTGCCGACGCAGCCCTCAACGACACCATAAAACACCACCGACCAGAAACGTCCCAAACGCAAGGACCTGCCACGCTTTCGGCTGCTGATACCAGAAAACCAGCGCCCAACTGGCGCTACGCCAGTCGGAACCGGGATTCCAGATCCCGGGACGGCACCCGAGACGCCTTTCGTGTCCCTCGAACGCAACGAGACCCCAGGATCGTCTGACAGGCGCAAGGCAGGCGTCCCGAACTACACCACAACGCAGACACAGGCTGGAGCTGCCCTGCCCGGCACACGCTGGCGTCACACTGGAAAGGTCCCCGGGCCCTTTACCCGCGCCAAGGGGACGGTTCCTGGACGGCCCTTGCCCTTATCAGAACTAAACCCACCGTCCCTGCGATTCCCAGCCCCTTGCCAGCCCTCGTGCCTCCACTTAGCTTTCAGAGGGCCAAGGGACCGAACCCGTCTTCAACAGAGGAAAACGCCACGTGCGCGAACGGCCGTCTTCCTGCATCGCCGGGTTCCTCTTCAGCGTCTGCAGGAACACGAGAAAACGCACGCTCGCTAAGGCGTGCCAGCACACGGCGTCGTGGGGTAAACGCCGACCCCTTCCGCAACACCCACCTCCTGCTAAGTTCCACGGCGTTCCGTTCGGCGCGTCGTGCCGCGGGCGCGGTCACCAACCCTGGTCGCTCGTGACGCCTAAGACGGCGAGAAGCAAAAGAACTGTAGCGCCTGGAACGAGTCCCCGGCCGCAAACGCTCCTCCTCGCCCCTAGCCCGGCTCACCTCAAATGCTCCTCCCAGGCCAAAGGGCCCACAAAGCGCCTGCAAAGAGAGAAGGAAGCGCTGAACCGAGTCACCGGGCCATACCGGGCTCCTCAACACCCACCGCCGCCTCACCTTCTCGGCTGCCGGCCGGCGTGCGGCTTCGCCCCTCCCAGCTCGTCTGCGGCACCTGCAAAACCAGAGGCACGAGCTCGGACGCCGCCCGAAAACACAGCCTGCCGCAGACGCCCCCATCTCGCCCTCCCTTACCGGGGCCGCTCGCCCACCCGGCCGCCCTTGCTTTTGGCTGCCACGCTGTTGACCACGAAGACGCTCAGCTACCGCCTGTAAAACACAACCAAAGGACGCTCAGACCTGCACCAGCAACACGGCACCTGAAACGAGCTGCCGCTTCAGCCCAGCACTCCGTGCTCACCTTGCCCCAGGACCTGCGCTGCCGATACCCAGCTTTCCTCTTCGCTTCCCACCTAGGAAAAGCAGAAACGACCGGGCTTAGCTAGAGCCACACGGCACAGCTTCCCTCTGGCACCACGCACCGACCCACCTGCTTACGGCGCACAGCTCGCCTCCTGCGTCGCCCCTTCTGTGCCAAGCTGTCCCTCTGCACCTGAAATCAAGTTATTCAGCAAGTCACCCAGCAGCTCATCAACAGCTTGACCATTCCGCACGTCTGCTTTCTATTGCGCAATAGCATTCCAAGCTCTCGGGGAGTCTCCAAAACGCCTGCGCGGGGACCCTCCACTCCCCTGCCCACGGCTACTCCAGCCCAGATGACCGCACAACCTCTGCCTACGCAATTTAACGCGTCAGCAGATTAGCCGGGGACTCCCAGAGCCCCGTCCACCCACCCCGGACTCCACGCGTCCCGGCAGAGCAGCTCCGAGCCAAACGCGCACCCGCGCGGACAGACGCTCCGCAGAACGTTATCGACCACACGACGGCCACAGCACCAAAAACGCTCCACAACGAAAACGACACTCCGAGACCAGACAGGCATCCATCCAAAGAATCTACGGGGAGGCAGCGGTGAGGCCAGGAGCCTCTCCTACAACCCCAAATGAAAAAGGAGCCCAACGTCACGGCTCCTGACGAGACGGCGGCACCGCCGCAACCCAGCAGAGACGGCGCAACCAAACGAGAAGCTGCTGCAACGCCTAAGAACTTCTTCCCAGCATCTTGAAGTGCCAGTCCCCGAGACTGGAAGGGTAGAGAGCACAGCTGCCGGCACAGCCCAGGACAACGCCACAAACACCACCGACCAGAAACGACCGAAACGCAAGAACCCTCTACGCTTTCGGCTGCTGATACCAGAAAACCAGCGCCCAACTGGCGCTACGCCAGTCGGCACCGGGGTTCCAGATCCCGGGACGGCACCCGAGACGCCTTTCGTGTCCCTCGAACGCAACGAGACCCCAGGATCGTCTGACAGGCGCAAGGCAGGCGTCCCGAACTACACCACAACGCAGACACAGGCTGGAGCTGCCCTGCCCGGCACACGCTGGCGTCGCACTGGAAAGGTCCCCGGGCCCTTCACCTGCCCAAAGGGGACTGTTCCTGGATAGCCCTTGCCCCGAACAGAACTTTACCCCCCTCCCTGCGCTTCCCAGCCCCTTCCCAGCCGCCCAGCCTCCACTTAGCTTTCAGAGGGCCAAGAGACCGAATCCATCTTCAACGGATGAAAACGCCACGTGCGCCGACAGGGATATTCCAGCATCGCCGGCTTCCTCCTCAACATCTACAGCAACACAGGAAAACACACGCTGACTAAGCAGAGCAAACACACAGTATAAAGGCACAAGGCACATCTTCCCTCTGACACCACGCACCGCCCCACCTGCTTACAGTGCTCGGCTCGCCTCTTTTCTCACTCTTTCTTGCCAAGTTGTCCCTCTGCCTACAACCTTTGCCTACACGATAAGAGACACGGGCTGGAGCTGCCCCGCCGTGCACAAGCTGGCATCAGTCCGTAAAGTTCCCTGGACCCTTTAGCTGCCCAAAGGGCACTGTTCCTGGACGGCCTTTGCCCCTATGAGAGCTTTAAACCCCCTCCATGCAATTCCCAGCCCCTCCCCAGCCCTCGAGCCTCCGCTTACCTGTCAGAGGGCCAAGGGGCTGCATCAATCTGCAGAGAAAAACACCACGTGCACTAGTAAGCATCTTCCTGCATTGCCCAATTCCTCTTCAACATCTGCAGTAACACAAGAAAACACACACTCACTTAGCAGAGACAACGCACATTATAAAGGCACACAGCACATCTTCCCGCTGACACCACGCAACAACCCACCTGCTTACGGCGCACAGCTCGCCTCCTGCGTCGCCCCTTCTGTGCCAAGTTGTCCCTCTGCACCTGAAATCAAGTTATTCAACAAGTCACCCAGATGCTCATCAACAGCTTGACCATTCCACAGGTCTGCTTTCTGTTTAGGAATCCCACCAGAAGCTCTAATTGAGTCTCTAAAACACTGCGGAAGGGACAGTCCGCTCCCCTGCCCACAGCTACTCCATCCCAGACGACTGCACCACCTTTGCCTGCGCAGTTTAACACGTCAACAGATCAACCGTGCACCCCTAGAGCTCCGTCCACCCACCCCTGACTCCACGCCTCCGGGCAGAGCAGCTCCTAGCCAAAGGTGCACCTGCGCAGACAGTCGCACCTCAGAACGTTATCGACAACACATCAACAGCGCCAAAAACGCTCTATAAAAGCAACGACTCCAAACCAGAGACTGCATCGATCAAAAGAACCTGCAGGGAGGCAGCGGTGAGGCGAGGAGTCTCTACTGCAACCCCAGAAAAAAATAAGAGCCGAACGGCACGGCCCCTTAGGAGACGGCGGCGCTGGCGCAAACACACAGAGAGGGCGGCACGGCTTAAAAACTTCAAGATGCTGGGAAGAAGTGCCAGTCCCTGAGACTGGATGGGTAGAGAGCAGAGCTGCCGACGCAGCCCTCAACGACACCATAAAACACCACCGACCAGAAACGTCCCAAACGCAAGGACCTGCCACGCTTTCGGCTGCTGATACCAGAAAACCAGCGCCCAATTGGCGCTACGCCAGTCGGAACCGGGATTCCAGATCCCGGGACGGCACCCGAGACGCCTTTCGTGTCCCTCGAACGCAACGAGACCCCAGGATCGTCTGACAGGCGCAAGGCAGGCGTCCCGAACTACACCACAACGCAGACACAGGCTGGAGCTGCCCTGCCCGGCACACGCTGGCGTCACACTGGAAAGGTCCCCGGGCCCTTTACCCGCGCCAAGGGGACGGTTCCTGGACGGCCCTTGCCCTTATCAGAACTAAACCCACCGTCCCTGCGATTCCCAGCCCCTTGCCAGCCCTCGTGCCTCCACTTAGCTTTCAGAGGGCCAAGGGACCGAACCCGTCTTCAACAGAGGAAAACGCCACGTGCGCGAACGGCCGTCTTCCTGCATCGCCGGGTTCCTCTTCAGCGTCTGCAGGAACACGAGAAAACGCACGCTCGCTAAGGCACGCCAGCACACGGCGTCGTGGGGTAAACGCCGACCCCTTCCGCAACACCCACCTCCTGCTAAGTTCCACGGCGTTCCGTTCGGCGCGTCGTGCCGCGGGCGCGGTCACCAACCCTGGTCGCTCGTGACGCCTAAGACGGCGAGAAGCAAAAGAACTGTAGCGCCTGGAACGAGTCCCCGGCCGCAAACGCTCCTCCTCGCCCCTAGCCCGGCTCACCTCAAATGCTCCTCCCAGGCCAAAGGGCCCACAAAGCGCCTGCAAAGAGAGAAGGAAGCGCTGAACCGAGTCACCGGGCAATACCGGGCTCCTCAACACCCACCGCCGCCTCACCTTCTCGGCTGCCGGCCGGCGTGCGGCTTCGCCCCTCCCAGCTCGTCTGCGGCACCTGCAAAACCAGAGGCACGCGCTCGGACGCCGCCCGAAAACACAGCCTGCCGCAGACGCCCCCATCTCGCCCTCCCTTACCGGGGCCGCTCGCCCACCCGGCCGCCCTTGCTTTTGGCTGCCACGCTGTTGACCACGAAGACGCTCAGCTACCGCCTGTAAAACACAACCAAAGGACGCTCAGACCTGCACCAGCAACACGGCACCTGAAACGAGCTGCCGCTTCAGCCCAGCACTACGTGCTCACCTTGCCCCAGGACCTGCGCTGCCGATACCCAGCTTTCCTCTTCGCTTCCCACCTAGGAAAAGCAGAAACGACCGGGCTTAGCTAGAGCCACACGTCACAGCTTCCCTCTGGCACCACGCACCGACCCACCTGCTTACGGCGCACAGCTCGCCTCCTGCGTCGCCCCTTCTGTGCCAAGCTGTCCCTCTGCACCTGAAATCAAGTTATTCAGCAAGTCACCCAGCAGCTCATCAACAGCTTGACCATTCCGCACGTCTGCTTTCTATTGCGCAATAGCATTCCAAGCTCTCGGGGAGTCTCCAAAACGCCTGCGCGGGGACCCTCCACTCCCCTGCCCACGGCTACTCCAGCCCAGATGACCGCGCAACCTCTGCCTACGCAATTTAACGCGTCAGCAGATTAGCCGGGGACTCCCAGAGCCCCGTCCACCCACCCCGGACTCCACGCGTCCCGGCAGAGCAGCTCCGAGCCAAACGCGCACCCGCGCGGACAGACGCTCCGCAGAACGTTATCGACCACACGACGGCCACAGCACCAAAAACGCTCCACAACGAAAACGACACTCCGAGACCAGACAGGCATCCAGCCAAAGAATCTACGGGGAGGCAGCGGTGAGGCCAGGAGCCTCTCCTACAACCCCAAATGAAAAAGGAGCCCAACGTCACGGCTCCTGACGAGACGGCGGCACCGCCGCAACCCAGCAGAGACGGCGCAACCAAACGAGAAGCTGCCCCAACGCCTAAGAACTTCTTCCCAGCATCTTGAAGTGCCAGTCCCCGAGACTGGAAGGGTAGAGAGCACAGCTGCCGGCACAGCCCAGGACAACGCCACAAACACCACCGACCAGAAACGACCGAAACGCAAGAACCCTCTACGCTTTCGGCTGCTGATACCAGAAAACCAGCGCCCAACTGGCGCTACGCCAGTCGGCACCGGGGTTCCAGATCCCGGGACGGCACCCGAGACGCCTTTCGTGTCCCTCGAACGCAACGAGACACCAGGATCGTCTGACAGGCGCAAGGCAGGCGTCCCGAACTACACCACAACGCAGACACAGGCTGGAGCTGCCCTGCCCGGCACACGCTGGCGTCGCACTGGAAAGGTCCCCGGGCCCTTCACCTGCCCAAAGGGGACTGTTCCTGGATAGCCCTTGCCCCGAACAGAACTTTACCCCCCTCCCTGCGCTTCCCAGCCCCTTCCCAGCCGCCCAGCCTCCACTTAGCTTTCAGAGGGCCAAGAGACCGAATCCATCTTCGACGGATGAAAACGCCACGTGCGCCGACAGGGATATTCCAGCATCGCCGGCTTCCTCCTCAACATCTACAGCAACACAGGAAAACACACGCTGACTAAGCAGAGCAAACACACAGTATAAAGGCACAAGGCACATCTTCCCTCTGACACCACGCACCGCCCCACCTGCTTACAGTGCTCGGCTCGCCTCTTTTCTCACTCTTTCTTGCCAAGTTGTCCCTCTGCCTACAACCTTTGCCTACACGATAACAGACACGGGCTGGAGCTGCCCCGCCGTGCACAAGCTGGCATCAGTCCGTAAAGTTCCCTGGACCCTTTAGCTGCCCAAAGGGCACTGTTCCTGGACGGCCTTTGCCCCTATGAGAGCTTTAAACCCCCTCCATGCAATTCCCAGCCCCTCCCCAGCCCTCGAGCCTCCGCTTACCTGTCAGAGGGCCAAGGGGCTGCATCAATCTGCAGAGAAAAACACCACGTGCACTAGTAAGCATCTTCCTGCATTGCCCAATTCCTCTTCAACATCTGCAGTAACACAAGAAAACACACACTCACTTAGCAGAGACAACGTACATTATAAAGGCACACAGCACATCTTCCCGCTGACACCACGCAACAACCCACCTGCTTACGGCGCACAGCTCGCCTCCTGCGTCGCCCCTTCTGTGCCAAGTTGTCCCTCTGCACCTGAAATCAAGGTATTCAACAAGTCACCCAGATGCTCATCAACAGCTTGACCATTCCACAGGTCTGCTTTCTGTTTAGGAATCCCACCAGAAGCTCTAATTGAGTCTCTAAAACACTGCGGAAGGGACAGTCCGCTCCCCTGCCCACAGCTACTCCATCCCAGATGACTGCACCACCTTTGCCTGCGCAGTTTAACACGTCAACAGATCAACCGTGCACCCCTAGAGCTCCGTCCACCCACCCCTGACTCCACGCCTCCGGGCAGAGCAGCTCCTAGCCAAAGGTGCACCTGCGCAGACAGTCGCACCTCAGAACGTTATCGACAACACATCAACAGCGCCAAAAACGCTCTATAAAAGCAACGACTCCAAACCAGAGACTGCATCGATCAAAAGAACCTGCAGGGAGGCAGCGGTGAGGCGAGGAGTCTCTACTGCAACCCCAGAAAAAAATAAGAGCCGAACGGCACGGCCCCTTAGGAGACGGCGGCGCTGGCGCAAACACACAGAGAGGGCGGCACGGCTTAAAAACTTCAAGATGCTGGGAAGAAGTGCCAGTCCCTGAGACTGGATGGGTAGAGAGCAGAGCTGCCGACGCAGCCCTCAATGACACCATAAAACACCACCGACCAGAAACGTCCCAAACGCAAGGACCTGCCACGCTTTCGGCTGCTGATACCAGAAAACCAGCGCCCAACTGGCGCTACGCCAGTCGGAACCGGGATTCCAGATCCCGGGACGGCACCCGAGACGCCTTTCGTGTCCCTCGAACGCAACGAGACCCCAGGATCGTCTGACAGGCGCAAGGCAGGCGTCCCGAACTACACCACAACGCAGACACAGGCTGGAGCTGCCCTGCCCGGCACACGCTGGCGTCACACTGGAAAGGTCCCCGGGCCCTTTACCCGCGCCAAGGGGACGGTTCCTGGACGGCCCTTGCCCTTATCAGAACTAAACCCACCGTCCCTGCGATTCCCAGCCCCTTGCCAGCCCTCGTGCCTCCACTTAGCTTTCAGAGGGCCAAGGGACCGAACCCGTCTTCAACAGAGGAAAACGCCACGTGCGCGAACGGCCGTCTTCCTGCATCGCCGGGTTCCTCTTCAGCGTCTGCAGGAACACGAGAAAACGCACGCTCGCTAAGGCGCGCCAGCACACGGCGTCGTGGGGTAAACGCCGACCCCTTCCGCAACACCCACCTCCTGCTAAGTTCCACGGCGTTCCGTTCGGCGCGTCGTGCCGCGGGCGCGGTCACCAACCCTGGTCGCTCGTGACGCCTAAGACGGCGAGAAGCAAAAGAACTGTAGCGCCTGGAACGAGTCCCCGGCCGCAAACGCTCCTCCTCGCCCCTAGCCCGGCTCACCTCAAATGCTCCTCCCAGGCCAAAGGGCCCACAAAGCGCCTGCAAAGAGAGAAGGAAGCGCTGAACCGAGTCACCGGGCAATACCGGGCTCCTCAACACCCACCGCCGCCTCACCTTCTCGGCTGCCGGCCGGCGTGCGGCTTCGCCCCTCCCAGCTCGTCTGCGACACCTGCAAAACCAGAGGCACGCGCTCGGACGCCGCCCGAAAACACAGCCTGCCGCAGACGCCCCCATCTCGCCCTCCCTTACCGGGGCCGCTCGCCCACCCGGCCGCCCTTGCTTTTGGCTGCCACGCTGTTGACCACGAAGACGCTCAGCTACCGCCTGTAAAACACAACCAAAGGACGCTCAGACCTGCACCAGCAACACGGCACCTGAAACGAGCTGCCGCTTCAGCCCAGCACTCCGTGCTCACCTTGCCCCAGGACCTGCGCTGCCGATACCCAGCTTTCCTCTTCGCTTCCCACCTAGGAAAAGCAGAAACGACCGGGCTTAGCTAGAGCCACACGGCACAGCTTCCCTCTGGCACCACGCACCGACCCACCTGCTTACGGCGCACAGCTCGCCTCCTGCGTCGCCCCTTCTGTGCCAAGCTGTCCCTCTGCACCTGAAATCAAGTTATTCAGCAAGTCACCCAGCAGCTCATCAACAGCTTGACCATTCCGCACGTCTGCTTTCTATTGCGCAATAGCATTCCAAGTTCTCGGGGAGTCTCCAAAACGCCTGCGCGGGGACCCTCCACTCCCCTGCCCACGGCTACTCCAGCCCAGATGACCGCGCAACCTCTGCCTACGCAATTTAACGCGTCAGCAGATTAGCCGGGGACTCCCAGAGCCCCGTCCACCCACCCCGGACTCCACGCGTCCCGGCAGAGCAGCTCCGAGCCAAACGCGCACCCGCGCGGACAGACGCTCCGCAGAACGTTATCGACCACACGACGGCCACAGCACCAAAAACGCTCCACAACGAAAACGACACTCCGAGACCAGACAGGCATCCATCCAAAGAATCTACGGGGAGGCAGCGGTGAGGCCAGGAGCCTCTCCTACAACCCCAAATGAAAAAGGAGCCCAACGTCACGGCTCCTGACGAGACGGCGGCACCGCCGCAACCCAGCAGAGACGGCGCAACCAAACGAGAAGCTGCCCCAACGCCTAAGAACTTCTTCCCAGCATCTTGAAGTGCCAGTCCCCGAGACTGGAAGGGTAGAGAGCACAGCTGCCGGCACAGCCCAGGACAACGCCACAAACACCACCGACCAGAAACGACCAAAACGCAAGAACCCTCTACGCTTTCGGCTGCTGATACCAGAAAACCAGCGCCCAACTGGCGCTACGCCAGTCGGCACCGGGGTTCCAGATCCCGGGACGGCACCCGAGACGCCTTTCGTGTCCCTCGAACGCAACGAGACCCCAGGATCCTCTGACAGGCGCAAGGCAGGCGTCCCGAACTACACCACAACGCAGACACAGGCTGGAGCTGCCCTGCCCGGCACACGCTGGCGTCGCACTGGAAAGGTCCCCGGGCCCTTCACCTGCCCAAAGGGGACTGTTCCTGGATAGCCCTTGCCCCGAACAGAACTTTACCCCCCTCCCTGCGCTTCCCAGCCCCTTCCCAGCCGCCCAGCCTCCACTTAGCTTTCAGAGGGCCAAGAGACCGAATCCATCTTCGACGGATGAAAACGCCACGTGCGCCGACAGGGATATTCCAGCATCGCCGGCTTCCTCCTCAACATCTACAGCAACACAGGAAAACACACGCTGACTAAGCAGAGCAAACACACAGTATAAAGGCACAAGGCACATCTTCCCTCTGACACCACGCACCGCCCCACCTGCTTACAGTGCTCGGCTCGCCTCTTTTCTCACTCTTTCTTGCCAAGTTGTCCCTCTGCCTACAACCTTTGCCTACACGATAAGAGACACGGGCCGGAGCTGCCCCGCCGTGCACAAGCTGGCATCAGTCCGTAAAGTTCCCTGGACCCTTTAGCTGCCCAAAGGGCACTGTTCCTGGACGGCCTTTGCCCCTATGAGAGCTTTAAACCCCCTCCATGCAATTCCCAGCCCCTCCCCAGCCCTCGAGCCTCCGCTTACCTGTCAGAGGGCCAAGGGGCTGCATCAATCTGCAGAGAAAAACACCACGTGCACTAGTAAGCATCTTCCTGCATTGCCCAATTCCTCTTCAACATCTGCAGTAACACAAGAAAACACACACTCACTTAGCAGAGACAACGCACATTATAAAGGCACACAGCACATCTTCCCGCTGACACCACGCAACAACCCACCTGCTTACGGCGCACAGCTCGCCTCCTGCGTCGCCCCTTCTGTGCCAAGTTGTCCCTCTGCACCTGAAATCAAGTTATTCAACAAGTCACCCAGATGCTCATCAACAGCTTGACCATTCCACAGGTCTGCTTTCTGTTTAGGAATCCCACCAGAAGCTCTAATTGAGTCTCTAAAACACTGCGGAAGGGACAGTCCGCTCCCCTGCCCACAGCTACTCCATCCCAGACGACTGCACCACCTTTGCCTGCGCAGTTTAACACGTCAACAGATCAACCGTGCACCCCTAGAGCTCCGTCCACCCACCCCTGACTCCACGCCTCCGGGCAGAGCAGCTCCTAGCCAAAGGTGCACCTGCGCAGACAGTCGCACCTCAGAACGTTATCGACAACACATCAACAGCGCCAAAAACGCTCTATAAAAGCAACGACTCCAAACCAGAGACTGCATCGATCAAAAGAACCTGCAGGGAGGCAGCGGTGAGGCGAGGAGTCTCTACTGCAACCCCAGAAAAAAATAAGAGCCGAACGGCACGGCCCCTTAGGAGACGGCGGCGCTGGCGCAAACACACAGAGAGGGCGGCACGGCTTAAAAACTTCAAGATGCTGGGAAGAAGTGCCAGTCCCTGAGACTGGATGGGTAGAGAGCAGAGCTGCCGACGCAGCCCTCAACGACACCATAAAACACCACCGACCAGAAACGTCCCAAACGCAAGGACCTGCCACGCTTTCGGCTGCTGATACCAGAAAACCAGCGCCCAACTGGCGCTACGCCAGTCGGAACCGGGATTCCAGATCCCGGGACGGCACCCGAGACGCCTTTCGTGTCCCTCGAACGCAACGAGACCCCAGGATCGTCTGACAGGCGCAAGGCAGGCGTCCCGAACTACACCACAACGCAGACACAGGCTGGAGCTGCCCTGCCCGGCACACGCTGGCGTCACACTGGAAAGGTCCCCGGGCCCTTTACCCGCGCCAAGGGGACGGTTCCTGGACGGCCCTTGCCCTTATCAGAACTAAACCCACCGTCCCTGCGATTCCCAGCCCCTTGCCAGCCCTCGTGCCTCCACTTAGCTTTCAGAGGGCCAAGGGACCGAACCCGTCTTCAACAGAGGAAAACGCCACGTGCGCGAACGGCCGTCTTCCTGCATCGCCGGGTTCCTCTTCAGCGTCTGCAGGAACACGAGAAAACGCACGCTCGCTAAGGCGTGCCAGCACACGGCGTCGTGGGGTAAACGCCGACCCCTTCCGCAACACCCACCTCCTGCTAAGTTCCACGGCGTTCCGTTCGGCGCGTCGTGCCGCGGGCGCGGTCACCAACCCTGGTCGCTCGTGACGCCTAAGACGGCGAGAAGCAAAAGAACTGTAGCGCCTGGAACGAGTCCCCGGCCGCAAACGCTCCTCCTCGCCCCTAGCCCGGCTCACCTCAAATGCTCCTCCCAGGCCAAAGGGCCCACAAAGCGCCTGCAAAGAGAGAAGGAAGCGCTGAACCGAGTCACCGGGCCATACCGGGCTCCTCAACACCCACCGCCGCCTCACCTTCTCGGCTGCCGGCCGGCGTGCGGCTTCGCCCCTCCCAGCTCGTCTGCGGCACCTGCAAAACCAGAGGCACGAGCTTGGACGCCGCCCGAAAACACAGCCTGCCGCAGACGCCCCCATCTCGCCCTCCCTTACCGGGGCCGCTCGCCCACCCAGCCGCCCTTGCTTTTGGCTGCCACGCTGTTGACCACGAAGACGCTCAGCTACCGCCTGTAAAACACAACCAAAGGACGCTCAGACCTGCACCAGCAACACGGCACCTGAAACGAGCTGCCGCTTCAGCCCAGCACTCCGTGCTCACCTTGCCCCAGGACCTGCGCTGCCGATACCCAGCTTTCCTCTTCGCTTCCCACCTAGGAAAAGCAGAAACGACCGGGCTTAGCTAGAGCCACACGGCACAGCTTCCCTCTGGCACCACGCACCGACCCACCTGCTTACGGCGCACAGCTCGCCTCCTGCGTCGCCCCTTCTGTGCCAAGCTGTCCCTCTGCACCTGAAATCAAGTTATTCAGCAAGTCACCCAGCAGCTCATCAACAGCTTGACCATTCCGCACGTCTGCTTTCTATTGCGCAATAGCATTCCAAGCTCTCGGGGAGTCTCCAAAACGCCTGCGCGGGGACCCTCCACTCCCCTGCCCACGGCTACTCCAGCCCAGATGACCGCACAACCTCTGCCTACGCAATTTAACGCGTCAGCAGATTAGCCGGGGACTCCCAGAGCCCCGTCCACCCACCCCGGACTCCACGCGTCCCGGCAGAGCAGCTCCGAGCCAAACGCGCACCCGCGCGGACAGACGCTCCGCAGAACGTTATCGACCACACGACGGCCACAGCACCAAAAACGCTCCACAACGAAAACGACACTCCGAGACCAGACAGGCATCCATCCAAAGAATCTACGGGGAGGCAGCGGTGAGGCCAGGAGCCTCTCCTACAACCCCAAATGAAAAAGGAGCCCAACGTCACGGCTCCTGACGAGACGGCGGCACCGCCGCAACCCAGCAGAGACGGCGCAACCAAACGAGAAGCTGCTGCAACGCCTAAGAACTTCTTCCCAGCATCTTGAAGTGCCAGTCCCCGAGACTGGAAGGGTAGAGAGCACAGCTGCCGGCACAGCCCAGGACAACGCCACAAACACCACCGACCAGAAACGACCGAAACGCAAGAACCCTCTACGCTTTCGGCTGCTGATACCAGAAAACCAGCGCCCAACTGGCGCTACGCCAGTCGGCACCGGGGTTCCAGATCCCGGGACGGCACCCGAGACGCCTTTCGTGTCCCTCGAACGCAACGAGACACCAGGATCGTCTGACAGGCGCAAGGCAGGCGTCCCGAACTACACCACAACGCAGACACAGGCTGGAGCTGCCCTGCCCGGCACACGCTGGCGTCGCACTGGAAAGGTCCCCGGGCCTTCACCTGCCCAAAGGGGACTGTTCCTGGATAGCCCTTGCCCCGAACAGAACTTTACCCCCCTCCCTGCGCTTCCCAGCCCCTTCCCAGCCGCCCAGCCTCCACTTAGCTTTCAGAGGGCCAAGAGACCGAATCCATCTTCAACGGATGAAAACGCCACGTGCGCCGACAGGGATATTCCAGCATCGCCGGCTTCCTCCTCAACATCTACAGCAACACAGGAAAACACACGCTGACTAAGCAGAGCAAACACACAGTATAAAGGCACAAGGCACATCTTCCCTCTGACACCACGCACCGCCCCACCTGCTTACAGTGCTCGGCTCGCCTCTTTTCTCACTCTTTCTTGCCAAGTTGTCCCTCTGCCTACAACCTTTGCCTACACGATAACAGACACGGGCTGGAGCTGCCCCGCCGTGCACAAGCTGGCATCAGTCCGTAAAGTTCCCTGGACCCTTTAGCTGCCCAAAGGGCACTGTTCCTGGACGGCCTTTGCCCCTATGAGAGCTTTAAACCCCCTCCATGCAATTCCCAGCCCCTCCCCAGCCCTCGAGCCTCCGCTTACCTGTCAGAGGGCCAAGGGGCTGCATCAATCTGCAGAGAAAAACACCACGTGCACTAGTAAGCATCTTCCTGCATTGCCCAATTCCTCTTCAACATCTGCAGTAACACAAGAAAACACACACTCACTTAGCAGAGACAACGCACATTATAAAGGCACACAGCACATCTTCCCGCTGACACCACGCAACAACCCACCTGCTTACGGCGCACAGCTCGCCTCCTGCGTCGCCCCTTCTGTGCCAAGTTGTCCCTCTGCACCTGAAATCAAGTTATTCAACAAGTCACCCAGATGCTCATCAACAGCTTGACCATTCCACAGGTCTGCTTTCTGTTTAGGAATCCCACCAGAAGCTCTAATTGAGTCTCTAAAACACTGCGGAAGGGACAGTCCGCTCCCCTGCCCACAGCTACTCCATCCCAGACGACTGCACCACCTTTGCCTGCGCAGTTTAACACGTCAACAGATCAACCGTGCACCCCTAGAGCTCCGTCCACCCACCCCTGACTCCACGCCTCCGGGCAGAGCAGCTCCTAGCCAAAGGTGCACCTGCGCAGACAGTCGCACCTCAGAACGTTATCGACAACACATCAACAGCGCCAAAAACGCTCTATAAAAGCAACGACTCCAAACCAGAGACTGCATCGATCAAAAGAACCTGCAGGGAGGCAGCGGTGAGGCGAGGAGTCTCTACTGCAACCCCAGAAAAAAATAAGAGCCGAACGGCACGGCCCCTTAGGAGACGGCGGCGCTGGCGCAAACACACAGAGAGGGCGGCACGGCTTAAAAACTTCAAGATGCTGGGAAGAAGTGCCAGTCCCTGAGACTGGATGGGTAGAGAGCAGAGCTGCCGACGCAGCCCTCAATGACACCATAAAACACCACCGACCAGAAACGTCCCAAACGCAAGGACCTGCCACGCTTTCGGCTGCTGATACCAGAAAACCAGCGCCCAATTGGCGCTACGCCAGTCGGAACCGGGATTCCAGATCCCGGGACGGCACCCGAGACGCCTTTCGTGTCCCTCGAACGCAACGAGACCCCAGGATCGTCTGACAGGCGCAAGGCAGGCGTCCCGAACTACACCACAACGCAGACACAGGCTGGAGCTGCCCTGCCCGGCACACGCTGGCGTCACACTGGAAAGGTCCCCGGGCCCTTTACCCGCGCCAAGGGGACGGTTCCTGGACGGCCCTTGCCCTTATCAGAACTAAACCCACCGTCCCTGCGATTCCCAGCCCCTTGCCAGCCCTCGTGCCTCCACTTAGCTTTCAGAGGGCCAAGGGACCGAACCCGTCTTCAACAGAGGAAAACGCCACGTGCGCGAACGGCCGTCTTCCTGCATCGCCGGGTTCCTCTTCAGCGTCTGCAGGAACACGAGAAAACGCACGCTCGCTAAGGCGCGCCAGCACACGGCGTCGTGGGGTAAACGCCGACCCCTTCCGCAACACCCACCTCCTGCTAAGTTCCACGGCGTTCCGTTCGGCGCGTCGTGCCGCGGGCGCGGTCACCAACCCTGGTCGCTCGTGACGCCTAAGACGGCGAGAAGCAAAAGAACTGTAGCGCCTGGAACGAGTCCCCGGCCGCAAACACTCCTCCTCGCCCCTAGCCCGGCTCACCTCAAATGCTCCTCCCAGGCCAAAGGGCCCACAAAGCGCCTGCAAAGAGAGAAGGAAGCGCTGAACCGAGTCACCGGGCCATACCGGGCTCCTCAACACCCACCGCCGCCTCACCTTCTCGGCTGCCGGCCGGCGTGCGGCTTCGCCCCTCCCAGCTCGTCTGCGGCACCTGCAAAACCAGAGGCACGAGCTTGGACGCCGCCCGAAAACAGAGCCTGCCGCAGACGCCCCCATCTCGCCCTCCCTTACCGGGGCCGCTCGCCCACCCGGCCGCCCTTGCTTTTGGCTGCCACGCTGTTGACCACGAAGACGCTCAGCTACCGCCTGTAAAACACAACCAAAGGACGCTCAGACCTGCACCAGCAACACGGCACCTGAAACGAGCTGCCGCTTCAGCCCAGCACTCCGTGCTCACCTTGCCCCAGGACCTGCGCTGCCGATACCCAGCTTTCCTCTTCGCTTCCCACCTAGGAAAAGCAGAAACGACCGGGCTTAGCTAGAGCCACACGGCACAGCTTCCCTCTGGCACCACGCACCGACCCACCTGCTTACGGCGCACAGCTCGCCTCCTGCGTCGCCCCTTCTGTGCCAAGCTGTCCCTCTGCACCTGAAATCAAGTTATTCAGCAAGTCACCCAGCAGCTCATCAACAGCTTGACCATTCCGCACGTCTGCTTTCTATTGCGCAATAGCATTCCAAGCTCTCGGGGAGTCTCCAAAACGCCTGCGCGGGGACCCTCCACTCCCCTGCCCACGGCTACTCCAGCCCAGATGACCGCGCAACCTCTGCCTACGCAATTTAACGCGTCAGCAGATTAGCCGGGGACTCCCAGAGCCCCGTCCACCCACCCCGGACTCCACGCGTCCCGGCAGAGCAGCTCCGAGCCAAACGCGCACCCGCGCGGACAGACGCTCCGCAGAACGTTATCGACCACACGACGGCCACAGCACCAAAAACGCTCCACAACGAAAACGACACTCCGAGACCAGACAGGCATCCATCCAAAGAATCTACGGGGAGGCAGCGGTGAGGCCAGGAGCCTCTCCTACAACCCCAAATGAAAAAGGAGCCCAACGTCACGGCTCCTGACGAGACGGCGGCACCGCCGCAACCCAGCAGAGACGGCGCAACCAAACGAGAAGCTGCCCCAACGCCTAAGAACTTCTTCCCAGCATCTTGAAGTGCCAGTCCCCGAGACTGGAAGGGTAGAGAGCACAGCTGCCGGCACAGCCCAGGACAACGCCACAAACACCACCGACCAGAAACGACCGAAACGCAAGAACCCTCTACGCTTTCGGCTGCTGATACCAGAAAACCAGCGCCCAACTGGCGCTACGCCAGTCGGCACCGGGGTTCCAGATCCCGGGACGGCACCCGAGACGCCTTTCGTGTCCCTCGAACGCAACGAGACCCCAGGATCGTCTGACAGGCGCAAGGCAGGCGTCCCGAACTACACCACAACGCAGACACAGGCTGGAGCTGCCCTGCCCGGCACACGCTGGCGTCGCACTGGAAAGGTCCCCGGGCCCTTCACCTGCCCAAAGGGGACTGTTCCTGGATAGCCCTTGCCCCGAACAGAACTTTACCCCCCTCCCTGCGCTTCCCAGCCCCTTCCCAGCCGCCCAGCCTCCACTTAGCTTTCAGAGGGCCAAGAGACCGAATCCATCTTCGACGGATGAAAACGCCACGTGCGCCGACAGGGATATTCCAGCATCGCCGGCTTCCTCCTCAACATCTACAGCAACACAGGAAAACACACGCTGACTAAGCAGAGCAAACACACAGTATAAAGGCACAAGGCACATCTTCCCTCTGACACCACGCACCGCCCCACCTGCTTACAGTGCTCGGCTCGCCTCTTTTCTCACTCTTTCTTGCCAAGTTGTCCCTCTGCCTACAACCTTTGCCTACACGATAACAGACACGGGCTGGAGCTGCCCCGCCGTGCACAAGCTGGCATCAGTCCGTAAAGTTCCCTGGACCCTTTAGCTGCCCAAAGGGCACTGTTCCTGGACGGCCTTTGCCCCTATGAGAGCTTTAAACCCCCTCCATGCAATTCCCAGCCCCTCCCCAGCCCTCGAGCCTCCGCTTACCTGTCAGAGGGCCAAGGGGCTGCATCAATCTGCAGAGAAAAACACCACGTGCACTAGTAAGCATCTTCCTGCATTGCCCAATTCCTCTTCAACATCTGCAGTAACACAAGAAAACACACACTCACTTAGCAGAGACAACGCACATTATAAAGGCACACAGCACATCTTCCCGCTGACACCACGCAACAACCCACCTGCTTACGGCGCACAGCTCGCCTCCTGCGTCGCCCCTTCTGTGCCAAGTTGTCCCTCTGCACCTGAAATCAAGTTATTCAACAAGTCACCCAGATGCTCATCAACAGCTTGACCATTCCACAGGTCTGCTTTCTGTTTAGGAATCCCACCAGAAGCTCTAATTGAGTCTCTAAAACACTGCGGAAGGGACAGTCCGCTCCCCTGCCCACAGCTACTCCATCCCAGATGACTGCACCACCTTTGCCTGCGCAGTTTAACACGTCAACAGATCAACCGTGCACCCCTAGAGCTCCGTCCACCCACCCCTGACTCCACGCCTCCGGGCAGAGCAGCTCCTAGCCAAAGGTGCACCTGCGCAGACAGTCGCACCTCAGAACGTTATCGACAACACATCAACAGCGCCAAAAACGCTCTATAAAAGCAACGACTCCAAACCAGAGACTGCATCGATCAAAAGAACCTGCAGGGAGGCAGCGGTGAGGCGAGGAGTCTCTACTGCAACCCCAGAAAAAAATAAGAGCCGAACGGCACGGCCCCTTAGGAGACGGCGGCGCTGGCGCAAACACACAGAGAGGGCGGCACGGCTTAAAAACTTCAAGATGCTGGGAAGAAGTGCCAGTCCCTGAGACTGGATGGGTAGAGAGCAGAGCTGCCGACGCAGCCCTCAATGACACCATAAAACACCACCGACCAGAAACGTCCCAAACGCAAGGACCTGCCACGCTTTCGGCTGCTGATACCAGAAAACCAGCGCCCAATTGGCGCTACGCCAGTCGGAACCGGGATTCCAGATCCCGGGACGGCACCCGAGACGCCTTTCGTGTCCCTCGAACGCAACGAGACCCCAGGATCGTCTGACAGGCGCAAGGCAGGCGTCCCGAACTACACCACAACGCAGGCACAGGCTGGAGCTGCCCTGCCCGGCACACGCTGGCGTCACACTGGAAAGGTCCCCGGGCCCTTTACCCGCGCCAAGGGGACGGTTCCTGGACGGCCCTTGCCCTTATCAGAACTAAACCCACCGTCCCTGCGATTCCCAGCCCCTTGCCAGCCCTCGTGCCTCCACTTAGCTTTCAGAGGGCCAAGGGACCGAACCCGTCTTCAACAGAGGAAAACGCCACGTGCGCGAACGGCCGTCTTCCTGCATCGCCGGGTTCCTCTTCAGCGTCTGCAGGAACACGAGAAAACGCACGCTCGCTAAGGCGCGCCAGCACACGGCGTCGTGGGGTAAACGCCGACCCCTTCCGCAACACCCACCTCCTGCTAAGTTCCACGGCGTTCCGTTCGGCGCGTCGTGCCGCGGGCGCGGTCACCAACCCTGGTCGCTCGTGACGCCTAAGACGGCGAGAAGCAAAAGAACTGTAGCGCCTGGAACGAGTCCCCGGCCGCAAACGCTCCTCCTCGCCCCTAGCCCGGCTCACCTCAAATGCTCCTCCCAGGCCAAAGGGCCCACAAAGCGCCTGCAAAGAGAGAAGGAAGCGCTGAACCGAGTCACCGGGCAATACCGGGCTCCTCAACACCCACCGCCGCCTCACCTTCTCGGCTGCCGGCCGGCGTGCGGCTTCGCCCCTCCCAGCTCGTCTGCGGCACCTGCAAAACCAGAGGCACGCGCTCGGACGCCGCCCGAAAACACAGCCTGCCGCAGACGCCCCCATCTCGCCCTCCCTTACCGGGGCCGCTCGCCCACCCGGCCGCCCTTGCTTTTGGCTGCCACGCTGTTGACCACGAAGACGCTCAGCTACCGCCTGTAAAACACAACCAAAGGACGCTCAGACCTGCACCAGCAACACGGCACCTGAAACGAGCTGCCGCTTCAGCCCAGCACTCCGTGCTCACCTTGCCCCAGGACCTGCGCTGCCGATACCCAGCTTTCCTCTTCGCTTCCCACCTAGGAAAAGCAGAAACGACCGGGCTTAGCTAGAGCCACACGGCACAGCTTCCCTCTGGCACCACGCACCGACCCACCTGCTTACGGCGCACAGCTCGCCTCCTGCGTCGCCCCTTCTGTGCCAAGCTGTCCCTCTGCACCTGAAATCAAGTTATTCAGCAAGTCACCCAGCAGCTCATCAACAGCTTGACCATTCCGCACGTCTGCTTTCTATTGCGCAATAGCATTCCAAGCTCTCGGGGAGTCTCCAAAACGCCTGCGCGGGGACCCTCCACTCCCCTGCCCACGGCTACTCCAGCCCAGATGACCGCGCAACCTCTGCCTACGCAATTTAACGCGTCAGCAGATTAGCCGGGGACTCCCAGAGCCCTGTCCACCCACCCCGGACTCCACGCGTCCCGGCAGAGCAGCTCCGAGCCAAACGCGCACCCGCGCGGACAGACGCTCCGCAGAACGTTATCGACCACACGACGGCCACAGCACCAAAAACGCTCCACAACGAAAACGACACTCCGAGACCAGACAGGCATCCATCCAAAGAATCTACGGGGAGGCAGCGGTGAGGCCAGGAGCCTCTCCTACAACCCCAAATGAAAAAGGAGCCCAACGTCACGGCTCCTGACGAGACGGCGGCACCGCCGCAACCCAGCAGAGACGGCGCAACCAAACGAGAAGCTGCCCCAACGCCTAAGAACTTCTTCCCAGCATCTTGAAGTGCCAGTCCCCGAGACTGGAAGGGTAGAGAGCACAGCTGCCGGCACAGCCCAGGACAACGCCACAAACACCACCGACCAGAAACGACCGAAACGCAAGAACCCTCTACGCTTTCGGCTGCTGATACCAGAAAACCAGCGCCCAACTGGCGCTACGCCAGTCGGCACCGGGGTTCCAGATCCCGGGACGGCACCCGAGACGCCTTTCGTGTCCCTCGAACGCAACCAGACCCCAGGATCGTCTGACAGGCGCAAGGCAGGCGTCCCGAACTACACCACAACGCAGACACAGGCTGGAGCTGCCCTGCCCGGCACACGCTGGCGTCGCACTGGAAAGGTCCCCGGGCCCTTCACCTGCCCAAAGGGGACTGTTCCTGGATAGCCCTTGCCCCGAACAGAACTTTACCCCCCTCCCTGCGCTTCCCAGCCCCTTCCCAGCCGCCCAGCCTCCACTTAGCTTTCAGAGGGCCAAGAGACCGAATCCATCTTCGACGGATGAAAACGCCACGTGCGCCGACAGGGATATTCCAGCATCGCCGGCTTCCTCCTCAACATCTACAGCAACACAGGAAAACACACGCTGACTAAGCAGAGCAAACACACAGTATAAAGGCACAAGGCACATCTTCCCTCTGACACCACGCACCGCCCCACCTGCTTACAGTGCTCGGCTCGCCTCTTTTCTCACTCTTTCTTGCCAAGTTGTCCCTCTGCCTACAACCTTTGCCTACACGATAACAGACACGGGCTGGAGCTGCCCCGCCGTGCACAAGCTGGCATCAGTCCGTAAAGTTCCCTGGACCCTTTAGCTGCCCAAAGGGCACTGTTCCTGGACGGCCTTTGCCCCTATGAGAGCTTTAAACCCCCTCCATGCAATTCCCAGCCCCTCCCCAGCCCTCGAGCCTCCGCTTACCTGTCAGAGGGCCAAGGGGCTGCATCAATCTGCAGAGAAAAACACCACGTGCACTAGTAAGCATCTTCCTGCATTGCCCAATTCCTCTTCAACATCTGCAGTAACACAAGAAAACACACACTCACTTAGCAGAGACAACGCACATTATAAAGGCACACAGCACATCTTCCCGCTGACACCACGCAACAACCCACCTGCTTACGGCGCACAGCTCGCCTCCTGCGTCGCCCCTTCTGTGCCAAGTTGTCCCTCTGCACCTGAAATCAAGGTATTCAACAAGTCACCCAGATGCTCATCAACAGCTTGACCATTCCACAGGTCTGCTTTCTGTTTAGGAATCCCACCAGAAGCTCTAATTGAGTCTCTAAAACACTGCGGAAGGGACAGTCCGCTCCCCTGCCCACAGCTACTCCATCCCAGATGACTGCACCACCTTTGCCTGCGCAGTTTAACACGTCAACAGATCAACCGTGCACCCCTAGAGCTCCGTCCACCCACCCCTGACTCCACGCCTCCGGGCAGAGCAGCTCCTAGCCAAAGGTGCACCTGCGCAGACAGTCGCACCTCAGAACGTTATCGACAACACATCAACAGCGCCAAAAACGCTCTATAAAAGCAACGACTCCAAACCAGAGACTGCATCGATCAAAAGAACCTGCAGGGAGGCAGCGGTGAGGCGAGGAGTCTCTACTGCAACCCCAGAAAAAAATAAGAGCCGAACGGCACGGCCCCTTAGGAGACGGCGGCGCTGGCGCAAACACACAGAGAGGGCGGCACGGCTTAAAAACTTCAAGATGCTGGGAAGAAGTGCCAGTCCCTGAGACTGGATGGGTAGAGAGCAGAGCTGCCGACGCAGCCCTCAACGACACCATAAAACACCACCGACCAGAAACGTCCCAAACGCAAGGACCTGCCACGCTTTCGGCTGCTGATACCAGAAAACCAGCGCCCAACTGGCGCTACGCCAGTCGGAACCGGGATTCCAGATCCCGGGACGGCACCCGAGACGCCTTTCGTGTCCCTCGAACGCAACGAGACCCCAGGATCGTCTGACAGGCGCAAGGCAGGCGTCCCGAACTACACCACAACGCAGACACAGGCTGGAGCTGCCCTGCCCGGCACACGCTGGCGTCACACTGGAAAGGTCCCCGGGCCCTTTACCCGCGCCAAGGGGACGGTTCCTGGACGGCCCTTGCCCTTATCAGAACTAAACCCACCGTCCCTGCGATTCCCAGCCCCTTGCCAGCCCTCGTGCCTCCACTTAGCTTTCAGAGGGCCAAGGGACCGAACCCGTCTTCAACAGAGGAAAACGCCACGTGCGCGAACGGCCCTCTTCCTGCATCGCCGGGTTCCTCTTCAGCGTCTGCAGGAACACGAGAAAACGCACGCTCGCTAAGGCGCGCCAGCACACGGCGTCGTGGGGTAAACGCCGACCCCTTCCGCAACACCCACCTCCTGCTAAGTTCCACGGCGTTCCGTTCGGCGCGTCGTGCCGCGGGCGCGGTCACCAACCCTGGTCGCTCGTGACGCCTAAGACGGCGAGAAGCAAAAGAACTGTAGCGCCTGGAACGAGTCCCCGGCCGCAAACGCTCCTCCTCGCCCCTAGCCCGGCTCACCTCAAATGCTCCTCCCAGGCCAAAGGGCCCACAAAGCGCCTGCAAAGAGAGAAGGAAGCGCTGAACCGAGTCACCGGGCAATACCGGGCTCCTCAACACCCACCGCCGCCTCACCTTCTCGGCTGCCGGCCGGCGTGCGGCTTCGCCCCTCCCAGCTCGTCTGCGGCACCTGCAAAACCAGAGGCACGCGCTCGGACGCCGCCCGAAAACACAGCCTGCCGCAGACGCCCCCATCTCGCCCTCCCTTACCGGGGCCGCTCGCCCACCCGGCCGCCCTTGCTTTTGGCTGCCACGCTGTTGACCACGAAGACGCTCAGCTACCGCCTGTAAAACACAACCAAAGGACGCTCAGACCTGCACCAGCAACACGGCACCTGAAACGAGCTGCCGCTTCAGCCCAGCACTCCGTGCTCACCTTGCCCCAGGACCTGCGCTGCCGATACCCAGCTTTCCTCTTCGCTTCCCACCTAGGAAAAGCAGAAACGACCGGGCTTAGCTAGAGCCACACGGCACAGCTTCCCTCTGGCACCACGCACCGACCCACCTGCTTACGGCGCACAGCTCGCCTCCTGCGTCGCCCCTTCTGTGCCAAGCTGTCCCTCTGCACCTGAAATCAAGTTATTCAGCAAGTCACCCAGCAGCTCATCAACAGCTTGACCATTCCGCACGTCTGCTTTCTATTGCGCAATAGCATTCCAAGCTCTCGGGGAGTCTCCAAAACGCCTGCGCGGGGACCCTCCACTCCCCTGCCCACGGCTACTCCAGCCCAGATGACCGCGCAACCTCTGCCTACGCAATTTAACGCGTCAGCAGATTAGCCGGGGACTCCCAGAGCCCCGTCCACCCACCCCGGACTCCACGCGTCCCGGCAGAGCAGCTCCGAGCCAAACGCGCACCCGCGCGGACAGACGCTCCGCAGAACGTTATCGACCACACGACGGCCACAGCACCAAAAACGCTCCACAACGAAAACGACACTCCGAGACCAGACAGGCATCCATCCAAAGAATCTACGGGGAGGCAGCGGTGAGGCCAGGAGCCTCTCCTACAACCCCAAATGAAAAAGGAGCCCAACGTCACGGCTCCTGACGAGACGGCGGCACCGCCGCAACCCAGCAGAGACGGCGCAACCAAACGAGAAGCTGCCCCAACGCCTAAGAACTTCTTCCCAGCATCTTGAAGTGCCAGTCCCCGAGACTGGAAGGGTAGAGAGCACAGCTGCCGGCACAGCCCAGGACAACGCCACAAACACCACCGACCAGAAACGACCGAAACGCAAGAACCCTCTACGCTTTCGGCTGCTGATACCAGAAAACCAGCGCCCAACTGGCGCTACGCCAGTCGGCACCGGGGTTCCAGATCCCGGGACGGCACCCGAGACGCCTTTCGTGTCCCTCGAACGCAACCAGACCCCAGGATCGTCTGACAGGCGCAAGGCAGGCGTCCCGAACTACACCACAACGCAGACACAGGCTGGAGCTGCCCTGCCCGGCACACGCTGGCGTCGCACTGGAAAGGTCCCCGGGCCCTTCACCTGCCCAAAGGGGACTGTTCCTGGATAGCCCTTGCCCCGAACAGAACTTTACCCCCCTCCCTGCGCTTCCCAGCCCCTTCCCAGCCGCCCAGCCTCCACTTAGCTTTCAGAGGGCCAAGAGACCGAATCCATCTTCGACGGATGAAAACGCCACGTGCGCCGACAGGGATATTCCAGCATCGCCGGCTTCCTCCTCAACATCTACAGCAACACAGGAAAACACACGCTGACTAAGCAGAGCAAACACACAGTATAAAGGCACAAGGCACATCTTCCCTCTGACACCACGCACCGCCCCACCTGCTTACAGTGCTCGGCTCGCCTCTTTTCTCACTCTTTCTTGCCAAGTTGTCCCTCTGCCTACAACCTTTGCCTACACGATAAGAGACACGGGCCGGAGCTGCCCCGCCGTGCACAAGCTGGCATCAGTCCGTAAAGTTCCCTGGACCCTTTAGCTGCCCAAAGGGCACTGTTCCTGGACGGCCTTTGCCCCTATGAGAGCTTTAAACCCCCTCCATGCAATTCCCAGCCCCTCCCCAGCCCTCGAGCCTCCGCTTACCTGTCAGAGGGCCAAGGGGCTGCATCAATCTGCAGAGAAAAACACCACGTGCACTAGTAAGCATCTTCCTGCATTGCCCAATTCCTCTTCAACATCTGCAGTAACACAAGAAAACACACACTCACTTAGCAGAGACAACGCACATTATAAAGGCACACAGCACATCTTCCCGCTGACACCACGCAACAACCCACCTGCTTACGGCGCACAGCTCGCCTCCTGCGTCACCCCTTCTGTGCCAAGTTGTCCCTCTGCACCTGAAATCAAGGTATTCAACAAGTCACCCAGATGCTCATCAACAGCTTGACCATTCCACAGGTCTGCTTTCTGTTTAGGAATCCCACCAGAAGCTCTAATTGAGTCTCTAAAACACTGCGGAAGGGACAGTCCGCTCCCCTGCCCACAGCTACTCCATCCCAGACGACTGCACCACCTTTGCCTGCGCAGTTTAACACGTCAACAGATCAACCGTGCACCCCTAGAGCTCCGTCCACCCACCCCTGACTCCACGCCTCCGGGCAGAGCAGCTCCTAGCCAAAGGTGCACCTGCGCAGACAGTCGCACCTCAGAACGTTATCGACAACACATCAACAGCGCCAAAAACGCTCTATAAAAGCAACGACTCCAAACCAGAGACTGCATCGATCAAAAGAACCTGCAGGGAGGCAGCGGTGAGGCGAGGAGTCTCTACTGCAACCCCAGAAAAAAATAAGAGCCGAACGGCACGGCCCCTTAGGAGACGGCGGCGCTGGCGCAAACACACAGAGAGGGCGGCACGGCTTAAAAACTTCAAGATGCTGGGAAGAAGTGCCAGTCCCTGAGACTGGATGGGTAGAGAGCAGAGCTGCCGACGCAGCCCTCAACGACACCATAAAACACCACCGACCAGAAACGTCCCAAACGCAAGGACCTGCCACGCTTTCGGCTGCTGATACCAGAAAACCAGCGCCCAATTGGCGCTACGCCAGTCGGAACCGGGATTCCAGATCCCGGGACGGCACCCGAGACGCCTTTCGTGTCCCTCGAACGCAACGAGACCCCAGGATCGTCTGACAGGCGCAAGGCAGGCGTCCCGAACTACACCACAACGCAGACACAGGCTGGAGCTGCCCTGCCCGGCACACGCTGGCGTCACACTGGAAAGGTCCCCGGGCCCTTTACCCGCGCCAAGGGGACGGTTCCTGGACGGCCCTTGCCCTTATCAGAACTAAACCCACCGTCCCTGCGATTCCCAGCCCCTTGCCAGCCCTCGTGCCTCCACTTAGCTTTCAGAGGGCCAAGGGACCGAACCCGTCTTCAACAGAGGAAAACGCCATGTGCGCGAACGGCCGTCTTCCTGCATCGCCGGGTTCCTCTTCAGCGTCTGCAGGAACACGAGAAAACGCACGCTCGCTAAGGCGTGCCAGCACACGGCGTCGTGGGGTAAACGCCGACCCCTTCCGCAACACCCACCTCCTGCTAAGTTCCACGGCGTTCCGTTCGGCGCGTCGTGCCGCGGGCGCGGTCACCAACCCTGGTCGCTCGTGACGCCTAAGACGGCGAGAAGCAAAAGAACTGTAGCGCCTGGAACGAGTCCCCGGCCGCAAACGCTCCTCCTCGCCCCTAGCCCGGCTCACCTCAAATGCTCCTCCCAGGCCAAAGGGCCCACAAAGCGCCTGCAAAGAGAGAAGGAAGCGCTGAACCGAGTCACCGGGCCATACCGGGCTCCTCAACACCCACCGCCGCCTCACCTTCTCGGCTGCCGGCCGGCGTGCGGCTTCGCCCCTCCCAGCTCGTCTGCGGCACCTGCAAAACCAGAGGCACGAGCTTGGACGCCGCCCGAAAACACAGCCTGCCGCAGACGCCCCCATCTCGCCCTCCCTTACCGGGGCCGCTCGCCCACCCGGCCGCCCTTGCTTTTGGCTGCCACGCTGTTGACCACGAAGACGCTCAGCTACCGCCTGTAAAACACAACCAAAGGACGCTCAGACCTGCACCAGCAACACGGCACCTGAAACGAGCTGCCGCTTCAGCCCAGCACTCCGTGCTCACCTTGCCCCAGGACCTGCGCTGCCGATACCCAGCTTTCCTCTTCGCTTCCCACCTAGGAAAAGCAGAAACGACCGGGCTTAGCTAGAGCCACACGGCACAGCTTCCCTCTGGCACCACGCACCGACCCACCTGCTTACGGCGCACAGCTCGCCTCCTGCGTCGCCCCTTCTGTGCCAAGCTGTCCCTCTGCACCTGAAATCAAGTTATTCAGCAAGTCACCCAGCAGCTCATCAACAGCTTGACCATTCCGCACGTCTGCTTTCTATTGCGCAATAGCATTCCAAGCTCTCGGGGAGTCTCCAAAACGCCTGCGCGGGGACCCTCCACTCCCCTGCCCACGGCTACTCCAGCCCAGATGACCGCGCAACCTCTGCCTACGCAATTTAACGCGTCAGCAGATTAGCCGGGGACTCCCAGAGCCCCGTCCACCCACCCCGGACTCCACGCGTCCCGGCAGAGCAGCTCCGAGCCAAACGCGCACCCGCGCGGACAGACGCTCCGCAGAACGTTATCGACCACACGACGGCCACAGCACCAAAAACGCTCCACAACGAAAACGACACTCCGAGACCAGACAGGCATCCATCCAAAGAATCTACGGGGAGGCAGCGGTGAGGCCAGGAGCCTCTCCTACAACCCCAAATGAAAAAGGAGCCCAACGTCACGGCTCCTGACGAGACGGCGGCACCGCCGCAACCCAGCAGAGACGGCGCAACCAAACGAGAAGCTGCTGCAACGCCTAAGAACTTCTTCCCAGCATCTTGAAGTGCCAGTCCCCGAGACTGGAAGGGTAGAGAGCACAGCTGCCGGCACAGCCCAGGACAACGCCACAAACACCACCGACCAGAAACGACCGAAACGCAAGAACCCTCTACGCTTTCGGCTGCTGATACCAGAAAACCAGCGCCCAACTGGCGCTACGCCAGTCGGCACCGGGGTTCCAGATCCCGGGACGGCACCCGAGACGCCTTTCGTGTCCCTCGAACGCAACGAGACCCCAGGATCGTCTGACAGGCGCAAGGCAGGCGTCCCGAACTACACCACAACGCAGACACAGGCTGGAGCTGCCCTGCCCGGCACACGCTGGCGTCGCACTGGAAAGGTCCCCGGGCCCTTCACCTGCCCAAAGGGGACTGTTCCTGGATAGCCCTTGCCCCGAACAGAACTTTACCCCCCTCCCTGCGCTTCCCAGCCCCTTCCCAGCCGCCCAGCCTCCACTTAGCTTTCAGAGGGCCAAGAGACCGAATCCATCTTCGACGGATGAAAACGCCACGTGCGCCGACAGGGATATTCCAGCATCGCCGGCTTCCTCCTCAACATCTACAGCAACACAGGAAAACACACGCTGACTAAGCAGAGCAAACACACAGTATAAAGGCACAAGGCACATCTTCCCTCTGACACCACGCACCGCCCCACCTGCTTACAGTGCTCGGCTCGCCTCTTTTCTCACTCTTTCTTGCCAAGTTGTCCCTCTGCCTACAACCTTTGCCTACACGATAAGAGACACGGGCCGGAGCTGCCCCGCCGTGCACAAGCTGGCATCAGTCCGTAAAGTTCCCTGGACCCTTTAGCTGCCCAAAGGGCACTGTTCCTGGACGGCCTTTGCCCCTATGAGAGCTTTAAACCCCCTCCATGCAATTCCCAGCCCCTCCCCAGCCCTCGAGCCTCCGCTTACCTGTCAGAGGGCCAAGGGGCTGCATCAATCTGCAGAGAAAAACACCACGTGCACTAGTAAGCATCTTCCTGCATTGCCCAATTCCTCTTCAACATCTGCAGTAACACAAGAAAACACACACTCACTTAGCAGAGACAACGCACATTATAAAGGCACACAGCACATCTTCCCGCTGACACCACGCAACAACCCACCTGCTTACGGCGCACAGCTCACCTCCTGCGTCGCCCCTTCTGTGCCAAGTTGTCCCTCTGCACCTGAAATCAAGGTATTCAACAAGTCACCCAGATGCTCATCAACAGCTTGACCATTCCACAGGTCTGCTTTCTGTTTAGGAATCCCACCAGAAGCTCTAATTGAGTCTCTAAAACACTGCGGAAGGGACAGTCCGCTCCCCTGCCCACAGCTACTCCATCCCAGACGACTGCACCACCTTTGCCTGCGCAGTTTAACACGTCAACAGATCAACCGTGCACCCCTAGAGCTCCGTCCACCCACCCCTGACTCCACGCCTCCGGGCAGAGCAGCTCCTAGCCAAAGGTGCACCTGCGCAGACAGTCGCACCTCAGAACGTTATCGACAACACATCAACAGCGCCAAAAACGCTCTATAAAAGCAACGACTCCAAACCAGAGACTGCATCGATCAAAAGAACCTGCAGGGAGGCAGCGGTGAGGCGAGGAGTCTCTACTGCAACCCCAGAAAAAAATAAGAGCCGAACGGCACGGCCCCTTAGGAGACGGCGGCGCTGGCGCAAACACACAGAGAGGGCGGCACGGCTTAAAAACTTCAAGATGCTGGGAAGAAGTGCCAGTCCCTGAGACTGGATGGGTAGAGAGCAGAGCTGCCGACGCAGCCCTCAACGACACCATAAAACACCACCGACCAGAAACGTCCCAAACGCAAGGACCTGCCACGCTTTCGGCTGCTGATACCAGAAAACCAGCGCCCAATTGGCGCTACGCCAGTCGGAACCGGGATTCCAGATCCCGGGACGGCACCCGAGACGCCTTTCGTGTCCCTCGAACGCAACGAGACCCCAGGATCGTCTGACAGGCGCAAGGCAGGCGTCCCGAACTACACCACAACGCAGACACAGGCTGGAGCTGCCCTGCCCGGCACACGCTGGCGTCACACTGGAAAGGTCCCCGGGCCCTTTACCCGCGCCAAGGGGACGGTTCCTGGACGGCCCTTGCCCTTATCAGAACTAAACCCACCGTCCCTGCGATTCCCAGCCCCTTGCCAGCCCTCGTGCCTCCACTTAGCTTTCAGAGGGCCAAGGGACCGAACCCGTCTTCAACAGAGGAAAACGCCATGTGCGCGAACGGCCGTCTTCCTGCATCGCCGGGTTCCTCTTCAGCGTCTGCAGGAACACGAGAAAACGCACGCTCGCTAAGGCGTGCCAGCACACGGCGTCGTGGGGTAAACGCCGACCCCTTCCGCAACACCCACCTCCTGCTAAGTTCCACGGCGTTCCGTTCGGCGCGTCGTGCCGCGGGCGCGGTCACCAACCCTGGTCGCTCGTGACGCCTAAGACGGCGAGAAGCAAAAGAACTGTAGCGCCTGGAACGAGTCCCCGGCCGCAAACGCTCCTCCTCGCCCCTAGCCCGGCTCACCTCAAATGCTCCTCCCAGGCCAAAGGGCCCACAAAGCGCCTGCAAAGAGAGAAGGAAGCGCTGAACCGAGTCACCGGGCCATACCGGGCTCCTCAACACCCACCGCCGCCTCACCTTCTCGGCTGCCGGCCGGCGTGCGGCTTCGCCCCTCCCAGCTCGTCTGCGGCACCTGCAAAACCAGAGGCACGAGCTTGGACGCCGCCCGAAAACACAGCCTGCCGCAGACGCCCCCATCTCGCCCTCCCTTACCGGGGCCGCTCGCCCACCCGGCCGCCCTTGCTTTTGGCTGCCACGCTGTTGACCACGAAGACGCTCAGCTACCGCCTGTAAAACACAACCAAAGGACGCTCAGACCTGCACCAGCAACACGGCACCTGAAACGAGCTGCCGCTTCAGCCCAGCACTCCGTGCTCACCTTGCCCCAGGACCTGCGCTGCCGATACCCAGCTTTCCTCTTCGCTTCCCACCTAGGAAAAGCAGAAACGACCGGGCTTAGCTAGAGCCACACGGCACAGCTTCCCTCTGGCACCACGCACCGACCCACCTGCTTACGGTGCACAGCTCGCCTCCTGCGTCGCCCCTTCTGTGCCAAGCTGTCCCTCTGCACCTGAAATCAAGTTATTCAGCAAGTCACCCAGCAGCTCATCAACAGCTTGACCATTCCGCACGTCTGCTTTCTATTGCGCAATAGCATTCCAAGCTCTCGGGGAGTCTCCAAAACGCCTGCGCGGGGACCCTCCACTCCCCTGCCCACGGCTACTCCAGCCCAGATGACCGCGCAACCTCTGCCTACGCAATTTAACGCGTCAGCAGATTAGCCGGGGACTCCCAGAGCCCCGTCCACCCACCCCGGACTCCACGCGTCCCGGCAGAGCAGCTGCGAGCCAAACGCGCACCCGCGCGGACAGACGCTCCGCAGAACGTTATCGACCACACGACGGCCACAGCACCAAAAACGCTCCACAACGAAAACGACACTCCGAGACCAGACAGGCATCCATCCAAAGAATCTACGGGGAGGCAGCGGTGAGGCCAGGAGCCTCTCCTACAACCCCAAATGAAAAAGGAGCCCAACGTCACGGCTCCTGACGAGACGGCGGCACCGCCGCAACCCAGCAGAGACGGCGCAACCAAACGAGAAGCTGCCCCAACGCCTAAGAACTTCTTCCCAGCATCTTGAAGTGCCAGTCCCCGAGACTGGAAGGGTAGAGAGCACAGCTGCCGGCACAGCCCAGGACAACGCCACAAACACCACCGACCAGAAACGACCGAAACGCAAGAACCCTCTACGCTTTCGGCTGCTGATACCAGAAAACCAGCGCCCAACTGGCGTTACGCCAGTCGGCACCGGGGTTCCAGATCCCGGGACGGCACCCGAGACGCCTTTCGTGTCCCTCGAACGCAACGAGACCCCAGGATCCTCTGACAGGCGCAAGGCAGGCGTCCCGAACTACACCACAACGCAGACACAGGCTGGAGCTGCCCTGCCCGGCACACGCTGGCGTCGCACTGGAAAGGTCCCCGGGCCCTTCACCTGCCCAAAGGGGACTGTTCCTGGATAGCCCTTGCCCCGAACAGAACTTTACCCCCCTCCCTGCGCTTCCCAGCCCCTTCCCAGCCGCCCAGCCTCCACTTAGCTTTCAGAGGGCCAAGAGACCGAATCCATCTTCGACGGATGAAAACGCCACGTGCGCCGACAGGGATATTCCAGCATCGCCGGCTTCCTCCTCAACATCTACAGCAACACAGGAAAACACACGCTGACTAAGCAGAGCAAACACACAGTATAAAGGCACAAGGCACATCTTCCCTCTGACACCACGCACCGCCCCACCTGCTTACAGTGCTCGGCTCGCCTCTTTTCTCACTCTTTCTTGCCAAGTTGTCCCTCTGCCTACAACCTTTGCCTACACGATAACAGACACGGGCCGGAGCTGCCCCGCCGTGCACAAGCTGGCATCAGTCCGTAAAGTTCCCTGGACCCTTTAGCTGCCCAAAGGGCACTGTTCCTGGACGGCCTTTGCCCCTATGAGAGCTTTAAACCCCCTCCATGCAATTCCCAGCCCCTCCCCAGCCCTCGAGCCTCCGCTTACCTGTCAGAGGGCCAAGGGGCTGCATCAATCTGCAGAGAAAAACACCACGTGCACTAGTAAGCATCTTCCTGCATTGCCCAATTCCTCTTCAACATCTGCAGTAACACAAGAAAACACACACTCACTTAGCAGAGACAACGCACATTATAAAGGCACACAGCACATCTTCCCGCTGACACCACGCAACAACCCACCTGCTTACGGCGCACAGCTCGCCTCCTGCGTCGCCCCTTCTGTGCCAAGTTGTCCCTCTGCACCTGAAATCAAGTTATTCAACAAGTCACCCAGATGCTCATCAACAGCTTGACCATTCCACAGGTCTGCTTTCTGTTTAGGAATCCCACCAGAAGCTCTAATTGAGTCTCTAAAACACTGCGGAAGGGACAGTCCGCTCCCCTGCCCACAGCTACTCCATCCCAGACGACTGCACCACCTTTGCCTGCGCAGTTTAACACGTCAACAGATCAACCGTGCACCCCTAGAGCTCCGTCCACCCACCCCTGACTCCACGCCTCCGGGCAGAGCAGCTCCTAGCCAAAGGTGCACCTGCGCAGACAGTCGCACCTCAGAACGTTATCGACAACACATCAACAGCGCCAAAAACGCTCTATAAAAGCAACGACTCCAAACCAGAGACTGCATCGATCAAAAGAACCTGCAGGGAGGCAGCGGTGAGGCGAGGAGTCTCTACTGCAACCCCAGAAAAAAATAAGAGCCGAACGGCACGGCCCCTTAGGAGACGGCGGCGCTGGCGCAAACACACAGAGAGGGCGGCACGGCTTAAAAACTTCAAGATGCTGGGAAGAAGTGCCAGTCCCTGAGACTGGATGGGTAGAGAGCAGAGCTGCCGACGCAGCCCTCAACGACACCATAAAACACCACCGACCAGAAACGTCCCAAACGCAAGGACCTGCCACGCTTTCGGCTGCTGATACCAGAAAACCAGCGCCCAATTGGCGCTACGCCAGTCGGAACCGGGATTCCAGATCCCGGGACGGCACCCGAGACGCCTTTCGTGTCCCTCGAACGCAACGAGACCCCAGGATCGTCTGACAGGCGCAAGGCAGGCGTCCCGAACTACACCACAACGCAGACACAGGCTGGAGCTGCCCTGCCCGGCACACGCTGGCGTCACACTGGAAAGGTCCCCGGGCCCTTTACCCGCGCCAAGGGGACGGTTCCTGGACGGCCCTTGCCCTTATCAGAACTAAACCCACCGTCCCTGCGATTCCCAGCCCCTTGCCAGCCCTCGTGCCTCCACTTAGCTTTCAGAGGGCCAAGGGACCGAACCCGTCTTCAACAGAGGAAAACGCCACGTGCGCGAACGGCCGTCTTCCTGCATCGCCGGGTTCCTCTTCAGCGTCTGCAGGAACACGAGAAAACGCACGCTCGCCAAGGCGCGCCAGCACACGGCGTCGTGGGGTAAACGCCGACCCCTTCCGCAACACCCACCTCCTGCTAAGTTCCACGGCGTTCCGTTCGGCGCGTCGTGCCGCGGGCGCGGTCACCAACCCTGGTCGCTCGTGACGCCTAAGACGGCGAGAAGCAAAAGAACTGTAGCGCCTGGAACGAGTCCCCGGCCGCAAACGCTCCTCCTCGCCCCTAGCCCGGCTCACCTCAAATGCTCCTCCCAGGCCAAAGGGCCCACAAAGCGCCTGCAAAGAGAGAAGGAAGTGCTGAACCGAGTCACCGGGCCATACCGGGCTCCTCAACACCCACCGCCGCCTCACCTTCTCGGCTGCCGGCCGGCGTGCGGCTTCGCCCCTCCCAGCTCGTCTGCGGCACCTGCAAAACCAGAGGCACGCGCTCGGACGCCGCCCGAAAACACAGCCTGCCGCAGACGCCCCCATCTCGCCCTCCCTTACCGGGGCCGCTCGCCCACCCGGCCGCCCTTGCTTTTGGCTGCCACGCTGTTGACCACGAAGACGCTCAGCTACCGCCTGTAAAACACAACCAAAGGACGCTCAGACCTGCACCAGCAACACGGCACCTGAAACGAGCTGCCGCTTCAGCCCAGCACTCCGTGCTCACCTTGCCCCAGGACCTGCGCTGCCGATACCCAGCTTTCCTCTTCGCTTCCCACCTAGGAAAAGCAGAAACGACCGGGCTTAGCTAGAGCCACACGGCACAGCTTCCCTCTGGCACCACGCACCGACCCACCTGCTTACGGCGCACAGCTCGCCTCCTGCGTCGCCCCTTCTGTGCCAAGCTGTCCCTCTGCACCTGAAATCAAGTTATTCAGCAAGTCACCCAGCAGCTCATCAACAGCTTGACCATTCCGCACGTCTGCTTTCTATTGCGCAATAGCATTCCAAGCTCTCGGGGAGTCTCCAAAACGCCTGCGCGGGGACCCTCCACTCCCCTGCCCACGGCTACTCCAGCCCAGATGACCGCGCAACCTCTGCCTACACAATTTAACGCGTCAGCAGATTAGCCGGGGACTCCCAGAGCCCCGTCCACCCACCCCGGACTCCACGCGTCCCGGCAGAGCAGCTCCGAGCCAAACGCGCACCCGCGCGGACAGACGCTCCGCAGAACGTTATCGACCACACGACGGCCACAGCACCAAAAACGCTCCACAACGAAAACGACACTCCGAGACCAGACAGGCATCCAGCCAAAGAATCTACGGGGAGGCAGCGGTGAGGCCAGGAGCCTCTCCTACAACCCCAAATGAAAAAGGAGCCCAACGTCACGGCTCCTGACGAGACGGCGGCACCGCCGCAACCCAGCAGAGACGGCGCAACCAAACGAGAAGCTGCCCCAACGCCTAAGAACTTCTTCCCAGCATCTTGAAGTGCCAGTCCCCGAGACTGGAAGGGTAGAGAGCACAGCTGCCGGCACAGCCCAGGACAACGCCACAAACACCACCGACCAGAAACGACCGAAACGCAAGAACCCTCTACGCTTTCGGCTGCTGATACCAGAAAACCAGCGCCCAACTGGCGCTACGCCAGTCGGCACCGGGGTTCCAGATCCCGGGACGGCACCCGAGATGCCTTTCGTGTCCCTCGAACGCAACGAGACCCCAGGATCCTCTGACAGGCGCAAGGCAGGCGTCCCGAACTACACCACAACGCAGACACAGGCTGGAGCTGCCCTGCCCGGCACACGCTGGCGTCGCACTGGAAAGGTCCCCGGGCCCTTCACCTGCCCAAAGGGGACTGTTCCTGGATAGCCCTTGCCCCGAACAGAACTTTACCCCCCTCCCTGCGCTTCCCAGCCCCTTCCCAGCCGCCCAGCCTCCACTTAGCTTTCAGAGGGCCAAGAGACCGAATCCATCTTCAACGGATGAAAACGCCACGTGCGCCGACAGGGATATTCCAGCATCGCCGGCTTCCTCCTCAACATCTACAGCAACACAGGAAAACACACGCTGACTAAGCAGAGCAAACACACAGTATAAAGGCACAAGGCACATCTTCCCTCTGACACCACGCACCGCCCCACCTGCTTACAGTGCTCGGCTCGCCTCTTTTCTCACTCTTTCTTGCCAAGTTGTCCCTCTGCCTACAACCTTTGCCTACACGATAACAGACACGGGCTGGAGCTGCCCCGCCGTGCACAAGCTGGCATCAGTCCGTAAAGTTCCCTGGACCCTTTAGCTGCCCAAAGGGCACTGTTCCTGGACGGCCTTTGCCCCTATGAGAGCTTTAAACCCCCTCCATGCAATTCCCAGCCCCTCCCCAGCCCTCGAGCCTCCGCTTACCTGTCAGAGGGCCAAGGGGCTGCATCAATCTGCAGAGAAAAACACCACGTGCACTAGTAAGCATCTTCCTGCATTGCCCAATTCCTCTTCAACATCTGCAGTAACACAAGAAAACACACACTCACTTAGCAGAGACAACGCACATTATAAAGGCACACAGCACATCTTCCCGCTGACACCACGCAACAACCCACCTGCTTACGGCGCACAGCTCGCCTCCTGCGTCGCCCCTTCTGTGCCAAGTTGTCCCTCTGCACCTGAAATCAAGTTATTCAACAAGTCACCCAGATGCTCATCAACAGCTTGACCATTCCACAGGTCTGCTTTCTGTTTAGGAATCCCACCAGAAGCTCTAATTGAGTCTCTAAAACACTGCGGAAGGGACAGTCCGCTCCCCTGCCCACAGCTACTCCATCCCAGATGACTGCACCACCTTTGCCTGCGCAGTTTAACACGTCAACAGATCAACCGTGCACCCCTAGAGCTCCGTCCACCCACCCCTGACTCCACGCCTCCGGGCAGAGCAGCTCCTAGCCAAAGGTGCACCTGCGCAGACAGTCGCACCTCAGAACGTTATCGACAACACATCAACAGCGCCAAAAACGCTCTATAAAAGCAACGACTCCAAACCAGAGACTGCATCGATCAAAAGAACCTGCAGGGAGGCAGCGGTGAGGCGAGGAGTCTCTACTGCAACCCCAGAAAAAAATAAGAGCCGAACGGCACGGCCCCTTAGGAGACGGCGGCGCTGGCGCAAACACACAGAGAGGGCGGCACGGCTTAAAAACTTCAAGATGCTGGGAAGAAGTGCCAGTCCCTGAGACTGGATGGGTAGAGAGCAGAGCTGCCGACGCAGCCCTCAATGACACCATAAAACACCACCGACCAGAAACGTCCCAAACGCAAGGACCTGCCACGCTTTCGGCTGCTGATACCAGAAAACCAGCGCCCAATTGGCGCTACGCCAGTCGGAACCGGGATTCCAGATCCCGGGACGGCACCCGAGACGCCTTTCGTGTCCCTCGAACGCAACGAGACACCAGGATCGTCTGACAGGCGCAAGGCAGGCGTCCCGAACTACACCACAACGCAGGCACAGGCTGGAGCTGCCCTGCCCGGCACACGCTGGCGTCACACTGGAAAGGTCCCCGGGCCCTTTACCCGCGCCAAGGGGACGGTTCCTGGACGGCCCTTGCCCTTATCAGAACTAAACCCACCGTCCCTGCGATTCCCAGCCCCTTGCCAGCCCTCGTGCCTCCACTTAGCTTTCAGAGGGCCAAGGGACCGAACCCGTCTTCAACAGAGGAAAACGCCACGTGCGCGAACGGCCGTCTTCCTGCATCGCCGGGTTCCTCTTCAGCGTCTGCAGGAACACGAGAAAACGCACGCTCGCTAAGGCGTGCCAGCACACGGCGTCGTGGGGTAAACGCCGACCCCTTCCGCAACACCCACCTCCTGCTAAGTTCCACGGCGTTCCGTTCGGCGCGTCGTGCCGCGGGCGCGGTCACCAACCCTGGTCGCTCGTGACGCCTAAGACGGCGAGAAGCAAAAGAACTGTAGCGCCTGGAACGAGTCCCCGGCCGCAAACGCTCCTCCTCGCCCCTAGCCCGGCTCACCTCAAATGCTCCTCCCAGGCCAAAGGGCCCACAAAGCGCCTGCAAAGAGAGAAGGAAGCGCTGAACCGAGTCACCGGGCAATACCGGGCTCCTCAACACCCACCGCCGCCTCACCTTCTCGGCTGCCGGCCGGCGTGCGGCTTCGCCCCTCCCAGCTCGTCTGCGGCACCTGCAAAACCAGAGGCACGCGCTCGGACGCCGCCCGAAAACACAGCCTGCCGCAGACGCCCCCATCTCGCCCTCCCTTACCGGGGCCGCTCGCCCACCCGGCCGCCCTTGCTTTTGGCTGCCACGCTGTTGACCACGAAGACGCTCAGCTACCGCCTGTAAAACACAACCAAAGGACGCTCAGACCTGCACCAGCAACACGGCACCTGAAACGAGCTGCCGCTTCAGCCCAGCACTCCGTGCTCACCTTGCCCCAGGACCTGCGCTGCCGATACCCAGCTTTCCTCTTCGCTTCCCACCTAGGAAAAGCAGAAACGACCGGGCTTAGCTAGAGCCACACGGCACAGCTTCCCTCTGGCACCACGCACCGACCCACCTGCTTACGGCGCACAGCTCGCCTCCTGCGTCGCCCCTTCTGTGCCAAGCTGTCCCTCTGCACCTGAAATCAAGTTATTCAGCAAGTCACCCAGCAGCTCATCAACAGCTTGACCATTCCGCACGTCTGCTTTCTATTGCGCAATAGCATTCCAAGCTCTCGGGGAGTCTCCAAAACGCCTGCGCGGGGACCCTCCACTCCCCTGCCCACAGCTACTCCAGCCCAGATGACCGCGCAACCTCTGCCTACGCAATTTAACGCGTCAGCAGATTAGCCGGGGACTCCCAGAGCCCCGTCCACCCACCCCGGACTCCACGCGTCCCGGCAGAGCAGCTCCGAGCCAAACGCGCACCCGCGCGGACAGACGCTCCGCAGAACGTTATCAACCACACGACGGCCACAGCACCAAAAACGCTCCACAACGAAAACGACACTCCGAGACCAGACAGGCATCCATCCAAAGAATCTACGGGGAGGCAGCGGTGAGGCCAGGAGCCTCTCCTACAACCCCAAATGAAAAAGGAGCCCAACGTCACGGCTCCTGACGAGACGGCGGCACCGCCGCAACCCAGCAGAGACGGCGCAACCAAACGAGAAGCTGCCCCAACGCCTAAGAACTTCTTCCCAGCATCTTGAAGTGCCAGTCCCCGAGACTGGAAGGGTAGAGAGCACAGCTGCCGGCACAGCCCAGGACAACGCCACAAACACCACCGACCAGAAACGACCGAAACGCAAGAACCCTCTACGCTTTCGGCTGCTGATACCAGAAAACCAGCGCCCAACTGGCGCTACGCCAGTCGGCACCGGGGTTCCAGATCCCGGGACGGCACCCGAGACGCCTTTCGTGTCCCTCGAACGCAACCAGACCCCAGGATCGTCTGACAGGCGCAAGGCAGGCGTCCCGAACTACACCACAACGCAGACACAGGCTGGAGCTGCCCTGCCCGGCACACGCTGGCGTCGCACTGGAAAGGTCCCCGGGCCCTTCACCTGCCCAAAGGGGACTGTTCCTGGATAGCCCTTGCCCCGAACAGAACTTTACCCCCCTCCCTGCGCTTCCCAGCCCCTTCCCAGCCGCCCAGCCTCCACTTAGCTTTCAGAGGGCCAAGAGACCGAATCCATCTTCAACGGATGAAAACGCCACGTGCGCCGACAGGGATATTCCAGCATCGCCGGCTTCCTCCTCAACATCTACAGCAACACAGGAAAACACACGCTGACTAAGCAGAGCAAACACACAGTATAAAGGCACAAGGCACATCTTCCCTCTGACACCACGCACCGCCCCACCTGCTTACAGTGCTCGGCTCGCCTCTTTTCTCACTCTTTCTTGCCAAGTTGTCCCTCTGCCTACAACCTTTGCCTACACGATAACAGACACGGGCTGGAGCTGCCCCGCCGTGCACAAGCTGGCATCAGTCCGTAAAGTTCCCTGGACCCTTTAGCTGCCCAAAGGGCACTGTTCCTGGACGGCCTTTGCCCCTATGAGAGCTTTAAACCCCCTCCATGCAATTCCCAGCCCCTCCCCAGCCCTCGAGCCTCCGCTTACCTGTCAGAGGGCCAAGGGGCTGCATCAATCTGCAGAGAAAAACACCACGTGCACTAGTAAGCATCTTCCTGCATTGCCCAATTCCTCTTCAACATCTGCAGTAACACAAGAAAACACACACTCACTTAGCAGAGACAACGCACATTATAAAGGCACACAGCACATCTTCCCGCTGACACCACGCAACAACCCACCTGCTTACGGCGCACAGCTCGCCTCCTGCGTCGCCCCTTCTGTGCCAAGTTGTCCCTCTGCACCTGAAATCAAGTTATTCAACAAGTCACCCAGATGCTCATCAACAGCTTGACCATTCCACAGGTCTGCTTTCTGTTTAGGAATCCCACCAGAAGCTCTAATTGAGTCTCTAAAACACTGCGGAAGGGACAGTCCGCTCCCCTGCCCACAGCTACTCCATCCCAGATGACTGCACCACCTTTGCCTGCGCAGTTTAACACGTCAACAGATCAACCGTGCACCCCTAGAGCTCCGTCCACCCACCCCTGACTCCACGCCTCCGGGCAGAGCAGCTCCTAGCCAAAGGTGCACCTGCGCAGACAGTCGCACCTCAGAACGTTATCGACAACACATCAACAGCGCCAAAAACGCTCTATAAAAGCAACGACTCCAAACCAGAGACTGCATCGATCAAAAGAACCTGCAGGGAGGCAGCGGTGAGGCGAGGAGTCTCTACTGCAACCCCAGAAAAAAATAAGAGCCGAACGGCACGGCCCCTTAGGAGACGGCGGCGCTGGCGCAAACACACAGAGAGGGCGGCACGGCTTAAAAACTTCAAGATGCTGGGAAGAAGTGCCAGTCCCTGAGACTGGATGGGTAGAGAGCAGAGCTGCCGACGCAGCCCTCAATGACACCATAAAACACCACCGACCAGAAACGTCCCAAACGCAAGGACCTGCCACGCTTTCGGCTGCTGATACCAGAAAACCAGCGCCCAATTGGCGCTACGCCAGTCGGAACCGGGATTCCAGATCCCGGGACGGCACCCGAGACGCCTTTCGTGTCCCTCGAACGCAACGAGACACCAGGATCGTCTGACAGGCGCAAGGCAGGCGTCCCGAACTACACCACAACGCAGGCACAGGCTGGAGCTGCCCTGCCCGGCACACGCTGGCGTCACACTGGAAAGGTCCCCGGGCCCTTTACCCGCGCCAAGGGGACGGTTCCTGGACGGCCCTTGCCCTTATCAGAACTAAACCCACCGTCCCTGCGATTCCCAGCCCCTTGCCAGCCCTCGTGCCTCCACTTAGCTTTCAGAGGGCCAAGGGACCGAACCCGTCTTCAACAGAGGAAAACGCCACGTGCGCGAACGGCCGTCTTCCTGCATCGCCGGGTTCCTCTTCAGCGTCTGCAGGAACACGAGAAAACGCACGCTCGCTAAGGCGCGCCAGCACACGGCGTCGTGGGGTAAACGCCGACCCCTTCCGCAACACCCACCTCCTGCTAAGTTCCACGGCGTTCCGTTCGGCGCGTCGTGCCGCGGGCGCGGTCACCAACCCTGGTCGCTCGTGACGCCTAAGACGGCGAGAAGCAAAAGAACTGTAGCGCCTGGAACGAGTCCCCGGCCGCAAACGCTCCTCCTCGCCCCTAGCCCGGCTCACCTCAAATGCTCCTCCCAGGCCAAAGGGCCCACAAAGCGCCTGCAAAGAGAGAAGGAAGCGCTGAACCGAGTCACCGGGCAATACCGGGCTCCTCAACACCCACCGCCGCCTCACCTTCTCGGCTGGTGGCCGGCGTGCGGCTTCGCCCCTCCCAGCTCGTCTGCGGCACCTGCAAAACCAGAGGCACGCGCTCGGACGCCGCCCGAAAACACAGCCTGCCGCAGACGCCCCCATCTCGCCCTCCCTTACCGGGGCCGCTCGCCCACCCGGCCGCCCTTGCTTTTGGCTGCCACGCTGTTGACCACGAAGACGCTCAGCTACCGCCTGTAAAACACAACCAAAGGACGCTCAGACCTGCACCAGCAACACGGCACCTGAAACGAGCTGCCGCTTCAGCCCAGCACTCCGTGCTCACCTTGCCCCAGGACCTGCGCTGCCGATACCCAGCTTTCCTCTTCGCTTCCCACCTAGGAAAAGCAGAAACGACCGGGCTTAGCTAGAGCCACACGGCACAGCTTCCCTCTGGCACCACGCACCGACCCACCTGCTTACGGCGCACAGCTCGCCTCCTGCGTCGCCCCTTCTGTGCCAAGCTGTCCCTCTGCACCTGAAATCAAGTTATTCAGCAAGTCACCCAGCAGCTCATCAACAGCTTGACCATTCCGCACGTCTGCTTTCTATTGCGCAATAGCATTCCAAGCTCTCGGGGAGTCTCCAAAACGCCTGCGCGGGGACCCTCCACTCCCCTGCCCACGGCTACTCCAGCCCAGATGACCGCGCAACCTCTGCCTACGCAATTTAACGCGTCAGCAGATTAGCCGGGGACTCCCAGAGCCCCGTCCACCCACCCCGGACTCCACGCGTCCCGGCAGAGCAGCTCCGAGCCAAACGCGCACCCGCGCGGACAGACGCTCCGCAGAACGTTATCGACCACACGACGGCCACAGCACCAAAAACGCTCCACAACGAAAACGACACTCCGAGACCAGACAGGCATCCATCCAAAGAATCTACGGGGAGGCAGCGGTGAGGCCAGGAGCCTCTCCTACAACCCCAAATGAAAAAGGAGCCCAACGTCACGGCTCCTGACGAGACGGCGGCACCGCCGCAACCCAGCAGAGACGGCGCAACCAAACGAGAAGCTGCTGCAACGCCTAAGAACTTCTTCCCAGCATCTTGAAGTGCCAGTCCCCGAGACTGGAAGGGTAGAGAGCACAGCTGCCGGCACAGCCCAGGACAACGCCACAAACACCACCGACCAGAAACGACCGAAACGCAAGAACCCTCTACGCTTTCGGCTGCTGATACCAGAAAACCAGCGCCCAACTGGCGCTACGCCAGTCGGCACCGGGGTTCCAGATCCCGGGACGGCACCCGAGACGCCTTTCGTGTCCCTCGAACGCAACCAGACCCCAGGATCGTCTGACAGGCGCAAGGCAGGCGTCCCGAACTACACCACAACGCAGACACAGGCTGGAGCTGCCCTGCCCGGCACACGCTGGCGTCGCACTGGAAAGGTCCCCGGGCCCTTCACCTGCCCAAAGGGGACTGTTCCTGGATAGCCCTTGCCCCGAACAGAACTTTACCCCCCTCCCTGCGCTTCCCAGCCCCTTCCCAGCCGCCCAGCCTCCACTTAGCTTTCAGAGGGCCAAGAGACCGAATCCATCTTCAACGGATGAAAACGCCACGTGCGCCGACAGGGATATTCCAGCATCGCCGGCTTCCTCCTCAACATCTACAGCAACACAGGAAAACACACGCTGACTAAGCAGAGCAAACACACAGTATAAAGGCACAAGGCACATCTTCCCTCTGACACCACGCACCGCCCCACCTGCTTACAGTGCTCGGCTCGCCTCTTTTCTCACTCTTTCTTGCCAAGTTGTCCCTCTGCCTACAACCTTTGCCTACACGATAACAGACACGGGCTGGAGCTGCCCCGCCGTGCACAAGCTGGCATCAGTCCGTAAAGTTCCCTGGACCCTTTAGCTGCCCAAAGGGCACTGTTCCTGGACGGCCTTTGCCCCTATGAGAGCTTTAAACCCCCTCCATGCAATTCCCAGCCCCTCCCCAGCCCTCGAGCCTCCGCTTACCTGTCAGAGGGCCAAGGGGCTGCATCAATCTGCAGAGAAAAACACCACGTGCACTAGTAAGCATCTTCCTGCATTGCCCAATTCCTCTTCAACATCTGCAGTAACACAAGAAAACACACACTCACTTAGCAGAGACAACGCACATTATAAAGGCACACAGCACATCTTCCCGCTGACACCACGCAACAACCCACCTGCTTACGGCGCACAGCTCGCCTCCTGCGTCGCCCCTTCTGTGCCAAGTTGTCCCTCTGCACCTGAAATCAAGTTATTCAACAAGTCACCCAGATGCTCATCAACAGCTTGACCATTCCACAGGTCTGCTTTCTGTTTAGGAATCCCACCAGAAGCTCTAATTGAGTCTCTAAAACACTGCGGAAGGGACAGTCCGCTCCCCTGCCCACAGCTACTCCATCCCAGACGACTGCACCACCTTTGCCTGCGCAGTTTAACACGTCAACAGATCAACCGTGCACCCCTAGAGCTCCGTCCACCCACCCCTGACTCCACGCCTCCGGGCAGAGCAGCTCCTAGCCAAAGGTGCACCTGCGCAGACAGTCGCACCTCAGAACGTTATCGACAACACATCAACAGCGCCAAAAACGCTCTATAAAAGCAACGACTCCAAACCAGAGACTGCATCGATCAAAAGAACCTGCAGGGAGGCAGCGGTGAGGCGAGGAGTCTCTACTGCAACCCCAGAAAAAAATAAGAGCCGAACGGCACGGCCCCTTAGGAGACGGCGGCGCTGGCGCAAACACACAGAGAGGGCGGCACGGCTTAAAAACTTCAAGATGCTGGGAAGAAGTGCCAGTCCCTGAGACTGGATGGGTAGAGAGCAGAGCTGCCGACGCAGCCCTCAATGACACCATAAAACACCACCGACCAGAAACGTCCCAAACGCAAGGACCTGCCACGCTTTCGGCTGCTGATACCAGAAAACCAGCGCCCAATTGGCGCTACGCCAGTCGGAACCGGGATTCCAGATCCCGGGACGGCACCCGAGACGCCTTTCGTGTCCCTCGAACGCAACGAGACCCCAGGATCGTCTGACAGGCGCAAGGCAGGCGTCCCGAACTACACCACAACGCAGACACAGGCTGGAGCTGCCCTGCCCGGCACACGCTGGCGTCACACTGGAAAGGTCCCCGGGCCCTTTACCCGCGCCAAGGGGACGGTTCCTGGACGGCCCTTGCCCTTATCAGAACTAAACCCACCGTCCCTGCGATTCCCAGCCCCTTGCCAGCCCTCGTGCCTCCACTTAGCTTTCAGAGGGCCAAGGGACCGAACCCGTCTTCAACAGAGGAAAACGCCACGTGCGCGAACGGCCGTCTTCCTGCATCGCCGGGTTCCTCTTCAGCGTCTGCAGGAACACGAGAAAACGCACGCTCGCTAAGGCGTGCCAGCACACGGCGTCGTGGGGTAAACGCCGACCCCTTCCGCAACACCCACCTCCTGCTAAGTTCCACGGCGTTCCGTTCGGCGCGTCGTGCCGCGGGCGCGGTCACCAACCCTGGTCGCTCGTGACGCCTAAGACGGCGAGAAGCAAAAGAACTGTAGCGCCTGGAACGAGTCCCCGGCCGCAAACGCTCCTCCTCGCCCCTAGCCCGGCTCACCTCAAATGCTCCTCCCAGGCCAAAGGGCCCACAAAGCGCCTGCAAAGAGAGAAGGAAGCGCTGAACCGAGTCACCGGGCAATACCGGGCTCCTCAACACCCACCGCCGCCTCACCTTCTCGGCTGCCGGCCGGCGTGCGGCTTCGCCCCTCCCAGCTCGTCTGCGGCACCTGCAAAACCAGAGGCACGCGCTCGGACGCCGCCCGAAAACACAGCCTGCCGCAGACGCCCCCATCTCGCCCTCCCTTACCGGGGCCGCTCGCCCACCCGGCCGCCCTTGCTTTTGGCTGCCACGCTGTTGACCACGAAGACGCTCAGCTACCGCCTGTAAAACACAACCAAAGGACGCTCAGACCTGCACCAGCAACACGGCACCTGAAACGAGCTGCCGCTTCAGCCCAGCACTCCGTGCTCACCTTGCCCCAGGACCTGCGCTGCCGATACCCAGCTTTCCTCTTCGCTTCCCACCTAGGAAAAGCAGAAACGACCGGGCTTAGCTAGAGCCACACGGCACAGCTTCCCTCTGGCACCACGCACCGACCCACCTGCTTACGGCGCACAGCTCGCCTCCTGCGTCGCCCCTTCTGTGCCAAGCTGTCCCTCTGCACCTGAAATCAAGTTATTCAGCAAGTCACCCAGCAGCTCATCAACAGCTTGACCATTCCGCACGTCTGCTTTCTATTGCGCAATAGCATTCCAAGCTCTCGGGGAGTCTCCAAAACGCCTGCGCGGGGACCCTCCACTCCCCTGCCCACGGCTACTCCAGCCCAGATGACCGCGCAACCTCTGCCTACGCAATTTAACGCGTCAGCAGATTAGCCGGGGACTCCCAGAGCCCCGTCCACCCACCCCGGACTCCACGCGTCCCGGCAGAGCAGCTCCGAGCCAAACGCGCACCCGCGCGGACAGACGCTCCGCAGAACGTTATCGACCACACGACGGCCACAGCACCAAAAACGCTCCACAACGAAAACGACACTCCGAGACCAGACAGGCATCCATCCAAAGAATCTACGGGGAGGCAGCGGTGAGGCCAGGAGCCTCTCCTACAACCCCAAATGAAAAAGGAGCCCAACGTCACGGCTCCTGACGAGACGGCGGCACCGCCGCAACCCAGCAGAGACGGCGCAACCAAACGAGAAGCTGCCCCAACGCCTAAGAACTTCTTCCCAGCATCTTGAAGTGCCAGTCCCCGAGACTGGAAGGGTAGAGAGCACAGCTGCCGGCACAGCCCAGGACAACGCCACAAACACCACCGACCAGAAACGACCGAAACGCAAGAACCCTCTACGCTTTCGGCTGCTGATACCAGAAAACCAGCGCCCAACTGGCGCTACGCCAGTCGGCACCGGGGTTCCAGATCCCGGGACGGCACCCGAGACGCCTTTCGTGTCCCTCGAACGCAACGAGACCCCAGGATCGTCTGACAGGCGCAAGGCAGGCGTCCCGAACTACACCACAACGCAGACACAGGCTGGAGCTGCCCTGCCCGGCACACGCTGGCGTCGCACTGGAAAGGTCCCCGGGCCCTTCACCTGCCCAAAGGGGACTGTTCCTGGATAGCCCTTGCCCCGAACAGAACTTTACCCCCCTCCCTGCGCTTCCCAGCCCCTTCCCAGCCGCCCAGCCTCCACTTAGCTTTCAGAGGGCCAAGAGACCGAATCCATCTTCAACGGATGAAAACGCCACGTGCGCCGACAGGGATATTCCAGCATCGCCGGCTTCCTCCTCAACATCTACAGCAACACAGGAAAACACACGCTGACTAAGCAGAGCAAACACACAGTATAAAGGCACAAGGCACATCTTCCCTCTGACACCACGCACCGCCCCACCTGCTTACAGTGCTCGGCTCGCCTCTTTTCTCACTCTTTCTTGCCAAGTTGTCCCTCTGCCTACAACCTTTGCCTACACGATAACAGACACGGGCTGGAGCTGCCCCGCCGTGCACAAGCTGGCATCAGTCCGTAAAGTTCCCTGGACCCTTTAGCTGCCCAAAGGGCACTGTTCCTGGACGGCCTTTGCCCCTATGAGAGCTTTAAACCCCCTCCATGCAATTCCCAGCCCCTCCCCAGCCCTCGAGCCTCCGCTTACCTGTCAGAGGGCCAAGGGGCTGCATCAATCTGCAGAGAAAAACACCACGTGCACTAGTAAGCATCTTCCTGCATTGCCCAATTCCTCTTCAACATCTGCAGTAACACAAGAAAACACACACTCACTTAGCAGAGACAACGCACATTATAAAGGCACACAGCACATCTTCCCGCTGACACCACGCAACAACCCACCTGCTTACGGCGCACAGCTCGCCTCCTGCGTCGCCCCTTCTGTGCCAAGTTGTCCCTCTGCACCTGAAATCAAGTTATTCAACAAGTCACCCAGATGCTCATCAACAGCTTGACCATTCCACAGGTCTGCTTTCTGTTTAGGAATCCCACCAGAAGCTCTAATTGAGTCTCTAAAACACTGCGGAAGGGACAGTCCGCTCCCCTGCCCACAGCTACTCCATCCCAGATGACTGCACCACCTTTGCCTGCGCAGTTTAACACGTCAACAGATCAACCGTGCACCCCTAGAGCTCCGTCCACCCACCCCTGACTCCACGCCTCCGGGCAGAGCAGCTCCTAGCCAAAGGTGCACCTGCGCAGACAGTCGCACCTCAGAACGTTATCGACAACACATCAACAGCGCCAAAAACGCTCTATAAAAGCAACGACTCCAAACCAGAGACTGCATCGATCAAAAGAACCTGCAGGGAGGCAGCGGTGAGGCGAGGAGTCTCTACTGCAACCCCAGAAAAAAATAAGAGCCGAACGGCACGGCCCCTTAGGAGACGGCGGCGCTGGCGCAAACACACAGAGAGGGCGGCACGGCTTAAAAACTTCAAGATGCTGGGAAGAAGTGCCAGTCCCTGAGACTGGATGGGTAGAGAGCAGAGCTGCCGACGCAGCCCTCAATGACACCATAAAACACCACCGACCAGAAACGTCCCAAACGCAAGGACCTGCCACGCTTTCGGCTGCTGATACCAGAAAACCAGCGCCCAATTGGCGCTACGCCAGTCGGAACCGGGATTCCAGATCCCGGGACGGCACCCGAGACGCCTTTCGTGTCCCTCGAACGCAACGAGACACCAGGATCGTCTGACAGGCGCAAGGCAGGCGTCCCGAACTACACCACAACGCAGACACAGGCTGGAGCTGCCCTGCCCGGCACACGCTGGCGTCGCACTGGAAAGGTCCCCGGGCCCTTTACCCGCGCCAAGGGGACGGTTCCTGGACGGCCCTTGCCCTTATCAGAACTAAACCCACCGTCCCTGCGATTCCCAGCCCCTTGCCAGCCCTCGTGCCTCCACTTAGCTTTCAGAGGGCCAAGGGACCGAACCCGTCTTCAACAGAGGAAAACGCCACGTGCGCGAACGGCCGTCTTCCTGCATCGCCGGGTTCCTCTTCAGCGTCTGCAGGAACACGAGAAAACGCACGCTCGCTAAGGCGTGCCAGCACACGGCGTCGTGGGGTAAACGCCGACCCCTTCCGCAACACCCACCTCCTGCTAAGTTCCACGGCGTTCCGTTCGGCGCGTCGTGCCGCGGGCGCGGTCACCAACCCTGGTCGCTCGTGACGCCTAAGACGGCGAGAAGCAAAAGAACTGTAGCGCCTGGAACGAGTCCCCGGCCGCAAACGCTCCTCCTCGCCCCTAGCCCGGCTCACCTCAAATGCTCCTCCCAGGCCAAAGGGCCCACAAAGCGCCTGCAAAGAGAGAAGGAAGCGCTGAACCGAGTCACCGGGCAATACCGGGCTCCTCAACACCCACCGCCGCCTCACCTTCTCGGCTGCCGGCCGGCGTGCGGCTTCGCCCCTCCCAGCTCGTCTGCGGCACCTGCAAAACCAGAGGCACGCGCTCGGACGCCGCCCGAAAACACAGCCTGCCGCAGACACCCCCATCTCGCCCTCCCTTACCGGGGCCGCTCGCCCACCCGGCCGCCCTTGCTTTTGGCTGCCACGCTGTTGACCACGAAGACGCTCAGCTACCGCCTGTAAAACACAACCAAAGGACGCTCAGACCTGCACCAGCAACACGGCACCTGAAACGAGCTGCCGCTTCAGCCCAGCACTCCGTGCTCACCTTGCCCCAGGACCTGCGCTGCCGATACCCAGCTTTCCTCTTCGCTTCCCACCTAGGAAAAGCAGAAACGACCGGGCTTAGCTAGAGCCACACGGCACAGCTTCCCTCTGGCACCACGCACCGACCCACCTGCTTACGGCGCACAGCTCGCCTCCTGCGTCGCCCCTTCTGTGCCAAGCTGTCCCTCTGCACCTGAAATCAAGTTATTCAGCAAGTCACCCAGCAGCTCATCAACAGCTTGACCATTCCGCACGTCTGCTTTCTATTGCGCAATAGCATTCCAAGCTCTCGGGGAGTCTCCAAAACGCCTGCGCGGGGACCCTCCACTCCCCTGCCCACGGCTACTCCAGCCCAGATGACCGCGCAACCTCTGCCTACGCAATTTAACGCGTCAGCAGATTAGCCGGGGACTCCCAGAGCCCCGTCCACCCACCCCGGACTCCACGCGTCCCGGCAGAGCAGCTCCGAGCCAAACGCGCACCCGCGCGGACAGACGCTCCGCAGAACGTTATCGACCACACGACAGCCACAGCACCAAAAACGCTCCACAACGAAAACGACACTCCGAGACCAGACAGGCATCCATCCAAAGAATCTACGGGGAGGCAGCGGTGAGGCCAGGAGCCTCTCCTACAACCCCAAATGAAAAAGGAGCCCAACGTCACGGCTCCTGACGAGACGGCGGCACCGCCGCAACCCAGCAGAGACGGCGCAACCAAACGAGAAGCTGCTGCAACGCCTAAGAACTTCTTCCCAGCATCTTGAAGTGCCAGTCCCCGAGACTGGAAGGGTAGAGAGCACAGCTGCCGGCACAGCCCAGGACAACGCCACAAACACCACCGACCAGAAACGACCGAAACGCAAGAACCCTCTACGCTTTCGGCTGCTGATACCAGAAAACCAGCGCCCAACTGGCGCTACGCCAGTCGGCACCGGGGTTCCAGATCCCGGGACGGCACCCGAGACGCCTTTCGTGTCCCTCGAACGCAACCAGACCCCAGGATCGTCTGACAGGCGCAAGGCAGGCGTCCCGAACTACACCACAACGCAGACACAGGCTGGAGCTGCCCTGCCCGGCACACGCTGGCGTCGCACTGGAAAGGTCCCCGGGCCCTTCACCTGCCCAAAGGGGACTGTTCCTGGATAGCCCTTGCCCCGAACAGAACTTTACCCCCCTCCCTGCGCTTCCCAGCCCCTTCCCAGCCGCCCAGCCTCCACTTAGCTTTCAGAGGGCCAAGAGACCGAATCCATCTTCAACGGATGAAAACGCCACGTGCGCCGACAGGGATATTCCAGCATCGCCGGCTTCCTCCTCAACATCTACAGCAACACAGGAAAACACACGCTGACTAAGCAGAGCAAACACACAGTATAAAGGCACAAGGCACATCTTCCCTCTGACACCATGCACCGCCCCACCTGCTTACAGTGCTCGGCTCGCCTCTTTTCTCACTCTTTCTTGCCAAGTTGTCCCTCTGCCTACAACCTTTGCCTACACGATAACAGACACGGGCTGGAGCTGCCCCGCCATGCACAAGCTGGCATCAGTCCGTAAAGTTCCCTGGACCCTTTAGCTGCCCAAAGGGCACTGTTCCTGGACGGCCTTTGCCCCTATGAGAGCTTTAAACCCCCTCCATGCAATTCCCAGCCCCTCCCCAGCCCTCGAGCCTCCGCTTACCTGTCAGAGGGCCAAGGGGCTGCATCAATCTGCAGAGAAAAACACCACGTGCACTAGTAAGCATCTTCCTGCATTGCCCAATTCCTCTTCAACATCTGCAGTAACACAAGAAAACACACACTCACTTAGCAGAGACAACGCACATTATAAAGGCACACAGCACATCTTCCCGCTGACACCACGCAACAACCCACCTGCTTACGGCGCACAGCTCGCCTCCTGCGTCGCCCCTTCTGTGCCAAGTTGTCCCTCTGCACCTGAAATCAAGTTATTCAACAAGTCACCCAGATGCTCATCAACAGCTTGACCATTCCACAGGTCTGCTTTCTGTTTCGGAATCCCACCAGAAGCTCTAATTGAGTCTCTAAAACACTGCGGAAGGGACAGTCCGCTCCCCTGCCCACAGCTACTCCATCCCAGATGACTGCACCACCTTTGCCTGCGCAGTTTAACACGTCAACAGATCAACCGTGCACCCCTAGAGCTCCGTCCACCCACCCCTGACTCCACGCCTCCGGGCAGAGCAGCTCCTAGCCAAAGGTGCACCTGCGCAGACAGTCGCACCTCAGAACGTTATCGACAACACATCAACAGCGCCAAAAACGCTCTATAAAAGCAACGACTCCAAACCAGAGACTGCATCGATCAAAAGAACCTGCAGGGAGGCAGCGGTGAGGCGAGGAGTCTCTACTGCAACCCCAGAAAAAAATAAGAGCCGAACGGCACGGCCCCTTAGGAGACGGCGGCGCTGGCGCAAACACACAGAGAGGGCGGCACGGCTTAAAAACTTCAAGATGCTGGGAAGAAGTGCCAGTCCCTGAGACTGGATGGGTAGAGAGCAGAGCTGCCGACGCAGCCCTCAATGACACCATAAAACACCACCGACCAGAAACGTCCCAAACGCAAGGACCTGCCACGCTTTCGGCTGCTGATACCAGAAAACCAGCGCCCAATTGGCGCTACGCCAGTCGGAACCGGGATTCCAGATCCCGGGACGGCACCCGAGACGCCTTTCGTGTCCCTCGAACGCAACGAGACACCAGGATCGTCTGACAGGCGCAAGGCAGGCGTCCCGAACTACACCACAACGCAGGCACAGGCTGGAGCTGCCCTGCCCGGCACACGCTGGCGTCACACTGGAAAGGTCCCCGGGCCCTTTACCCGCGCCAAGGGGACGGTTCCTGGACGGCCCTTGCCCTTATCAGAACTAAACCCACCGTCCCTGCGATTCCCAGCCCCTTGCCAGCCCTCGTGCCTCCACTTAGCTTTCAGAGGGCCAAGGGACCGAACCCGTCTTCAACAGAGGAAAACGCCACGTGCGCGAACGGCCGTCTTCCTGCATCGCCGGGTTCCTCTTCAGCGTCTGCAGGAACACGAGAAAACGCACGCTCGCTAAGGCGTGCCAGCACACGGCGTCGTGGGGTAAACGCCGACCCCTTCCGCAACACCCACCTCCTGCTAAGTTCCACGGCGTTCCGTTCGGCGCGTCGTGCCGCGGGCGCGGTCACCAACCCTGGTCGCTCGTGACGCCTAAGACGGCGAGAAGCAAAAGAACTGTAGCGCCTGGAACGAGTCCCCGGCCGCAAACGCTCCTCCTCGCCCCTAGCCCGGCTCACCTCAAATGCTCCTCCCAGGCCAAAGGGCCCACAAAGCGCCTGCAAAGAGAGAAGGAAGCGCTGAACCGAGTCACCGGGCAATACCGGGCTCCTCAACACCCACCGCCGCCTCACCTTCTCGGCTGCCGGCCGGCGTGCGGCTTCGCCCCTCCCAGCTCGTCTGCGGCACCTGCAAAACCAGAGGCACGCGCTCGGACGCCGCCCGAAAACACAGCCTGCCGCAGACGCCCCCATCTCGCCCTCCCTTACCGGGGCCGCTCGCCCACCCGGCCGCCCTTGCTTTTGGCTGCCACGCTGTTGACCACGAAGACGCTCAGCTACCGCCTGTAAAACACAACCAAAGGACGCTCAGACCTGCACCAGCAACACGGCACCTGAAACGAGCTGCCGCTTCAGCCCAGCACTCCGTGCTCACCTTGCCCCAGGACCTGCGCTGCCGATACCCAGCTTTCCTCTTCGCTTCCCACCTAGGAAAAGCAGAAACGACCGGGCTTAGCTAGAGCCACACGGCACAGCTTCCCTCTGGCACCACGCACCGACCCACCTGCTTACGGCGCACAGCTCGCCTCCTGCGTCGCCCCTTCTGTGCCAAGCTGTCCCTCTGCACCTGAAATCAAGTTATTCAGCAAGTCACCCAGCAGCTCATCAACAGCTTGACCATTCCGCACGTCTGCTTTCTATTGCGCAATAGCATTCCAAGCTCTCGGGGAGTCTCCAAAACGCCTGCGCGGGGACCCTCCACTCCCCTGCCCACGGCTACTCCAGCCCAGATGACCGCGCAACCTCTGCCTACGCAATTTAACGCGTCAGCAGATTAGCCGGGGACTCCCAGAGCCCCGTCCACCCACCCCGGACTCCACGCGTCCCGGCAGAGCAGCTCCGAGCCAAACGCGCACCCGCGCGGACAGACGCTCCGCAGAACGTTATCGACCACACGACGGCCACAGCACCAAAAACGCTCCACAACGAAAACGACACTCCGAGACCAGACAGGCATCCATCCAAAGAATCTACGGGGAGGCAGCGGTGAGGCCAGGAGCCTCTCCTACAACCCCAAATGAAAAAGGAGCCCAACGTCACGGCTCCTGACGAGACGGCGGCACCGCCGCAACCCAGCAGAGACGGCGCAACCAAACGAGAAGCTGCCCCAACGCCTAAGAACTTCTTCCCAGCATCTTGAAGTGCCAGTCCCCGAGACTGGAAGGGTAGAGAGCACAGCTGCCGGCACAGCCCAGGACAACGCCACAAACACCACCGACCAGAAACGACCGAAACGCAAGAACCCTCTACGCTTTCGGCTGCTGATACCAGAAAACCAGCGCCCAACTGGCGCTACGCCAGTCGGCACCGGGGTTCCAGATCCCGGGACGGCACCCGAGACGCCTTTCGTGTCCCTCGAACGCAACCAGACCCCAGGATCGTCTGACAGGCGCAAGGCAGGCGTCCCGAACTACACCACAACGCAGACACAGGCTGGAGCTGCCCTGCCCGGCACACGCTGGCGTCGCACTGGAAAGGTCCCCGGGCCCTTCACCTGCCCAAAGGGGACTGTTCCTGGATAGCCCTTGCCCCGAACAGAACTTTACCCCCCTCCCTGCGCTTCCCAGCCCCTTCCCAGCCGCCCAGCCTCCACTTAGCTTTCAGAGGGCCAAGAGACCGAATCCATCTTCAACGGATGAAAACGCCACGTGCGCCGACAGGGATATTCCAGCATCGCCGGCTTCCTCCTCAACATCTACAGCAACACAGGAAAACACACGCTGACTAAGCAGAGCAAACACACAGTATAAAGGCACAAGGCACATCTTCCCTCTGACACCACGCACCGCCCCACCTGCTTACAGTGCTCGGCTCGCCTCTTTTCTCACTCTTTCTTGCCAAGTTGTCCCTCTGCCTACAACCTTTGCCTACACGATAACAGACACGGGCTGGAGCTGCCCCGCCGTGCACAAGCTGGCATCAGTCCGTAAAGTTCCCTGGACCCTTTAGCTGCCCAAAGGGCACTGTTCCTGGACGGCCTTTGCCCCTATGAGAGCTTTAAACCCCCTCCATGCAATTCCCAGCCCCTCCCCAGCCCTCGAGCCTCCGCTTACCTGTCAGAGGGCCAAGGGGCTGCATCAATCTGCAGAGAAAAACACCACGTGCACTAGTAAGCATCTTCCTGCATTGCCCAATTCCTCTTCAACATCTGCAGTAACACAAGAAAACACACACTCACTTAGCAGAGACAACGCACATTATAAAGGCACACAGCACATCTTCCCGCTGACACCACGCAACAACCCACCTGCTTACGGCGCACAGCTCGCCTCCTGCGTCGCCCCTTCTGTGCCAAGTTGTCCCTCTGCACCTGAAATCAAGTTATTCAACAAGTCACCCAGATGCTCATCAACAGCTTGACCATTCCACAGGTCTGCTTTCTGTTTAGGAATCCCACCAGAAGCTCTAATTGAGTCTCTAAAACACTGTGGAAGGGACAGTCCGCTCCCCTGCCCACAGCTACTCCATCCCAGACGACTGCACCACCTTTGCCTGCGCAGTTTAACACGTCAACAGATCAACCGTGCACCCCTAGAGCTCCGTCCACCCACCCCTGACTCCACGCCTCCGGGCAGAGCAGCTCCTAGCCAAAGGTGCACCTGCGCAGACAGTCGCACCTCAGAACGTTATCGACAACACATCAACAGCGCCAAAAACGCTCTATAAAAGCAACGACTCCAAACCAGAGACTGCATCGATCAAAAGAACCTGCAGGGAGGCAGCGGTGAGGCGAGGAGTCTCTACTGCAACCCCAGAAAAAAATAAGAGCCGAACGGCACGGCCCCTTAGGAGACGGCGGCGCTGGCGCAAACACACAGAGAGGGCGGCACGGCTTAAAAACTTCAAGATGCTGGGAAGAAGTGCCAGTCCCTGAGACTGGATGGGTAGAGAGCAGAGCTGCCGACGCAGCCCTCAACGACACCATAAAACACCACCGACCAGAAACGTCCCAAACGCAAGGACCTGCCACGCTTTCGGCTGCTGATACCAGAAAACCAGCGCCCAATTGGCGCTACGCCAGTCGGAACCGGGATTCCAGATCCCGGGACGGCACCCGAGACGCCTTTCGTGTCCCTCGAACGCAACGAGACACCAGGATCGTCTGACAGGCGCAAGGCAGGCGTCCCGAACTACACCACAACGCAGGCACAGGCTGGAGCTGCCCTGCCCGGCACACGCTGGCGTCACACTGGAAAGGTCCCCGGGCCCTTTACCCGCGCCAAGGGGACGGTTCCTGGACGGCCCTTGCCCTTATCAGAACTAAACCCACCGTCCCTGCGATTCCCAGCCCCTTGCCAGCCCTCGTGCCTCCACTTAGCTTTCAGAGGGCCAAGGGACCGAACCCGTCTTCAACAGAGGAAAACGCCACGTGCGCGAACGGCCGTCTTCCTGCATCGCCGGGTTCCTCTTCAGCGTCTGCAGGAACACGAGAAAACGCACGCTCGCTAAGGCGCGCCAGCACACGGCGTCGTGGGGTAAACGCCGACCCCTTCCGCAACACCCACCTCCTGCTAAGTTCCACGGCGTTCCGTTCGGCGCGTCGTGCCGCGGGCGCGGTCACCAACCCTGGTCGCTCGTGACGCCTAAGACGGCGAGAAGCAAAAGAACTGTAGCGCCTGGAACGAGTCCCCGGCCGCAAACGCTCCTCCTCGCCCCTAGCCCGGCTCACCTCAAATGCTCCTCCCAGGCCAAAGGGCCCACAAAGCGCCTGCAAAGAGAGAAGGAAGCGCTGAACCGAGTCACCGGGCAATACCGGGCTCCTCAACACCCACCGCCGCCTCACCTTCTCGGCTGCCGGCCGGCGTGCGGCTTCGCCCCTCCCAGCTCGTCTGCGGCACCTGCAAAACCAGAGGCACGCGCTCGGACGCCGCCCGAAAACAGAGCCTGCCGCAGACACCCCCATCTCGCCCTCCCTTACCGGGGCCGCTCGCCCACCCGGCCGCCCTTGCTTTTGGCTGCCACGCTGTTGACCACGAAGACGCTCAGCTACCGCCTGTAAAACACAACCAAAGGACGCTCAGACCTGCACCAGCAACACGGCACCTGAAACGAGCTGCCGCTTCAGCCCAGCACTCCGTGCTCACCTTGCCCCAGGACCTGCGCTGCCGATACCCAGCTTTCCTCTTCGCTTCCCACCTAGGAAAAGCAGAAACGACCGGGCTTAGCTAGAGCCACACGGCACAGCTTCCCTCTGGCACCACGCACCGACCCACCTGCTTACGGCGCACAGCTCGCCTCCTGCGTCGCCCCTTCTGTGCCAAGCTGTCCCTCTGCACCTGAAATCAAGTTATTCAGCAAGTCACCCAGCAGCTCATCAACAGCTTGACCATTCCGCACGTCTGCTTTCTATTGCGCAATAGCATTCCAAGCTCTCGGGGAGTCTCCAAAACGCCTGCGCGGGGACCCTCCACTCCCCTGCCCACGGCTACTCCAGCCCAGATGACCGCGCAACCTCTGCCTACGCAATTTAACGCGTCAGCAGATTAGCCGGGGACTCCCAGAGCCCCGTCCACCCACCCCGGACTCCACGCGTCCCGGCAGAGCAGCTCCGAGCCAAACGCGCACCCGCGCGGACAGACGCTCCGCAGAACGTTATCGACCACACGACGGCCACAGCACCAAAAACGCTCCACAACGAAAACGACACTCCGAGACCAGACAGGCATCCATCCAAAGAATCTACGGGGAGGCAGCGGTGAGGCCAGGAGCCTCTCCTACAACCCCAAATGAAAAAGGAGCCCAACGTCACGGCTCCTGACGAGACGGCGGCACCGCCGCAACCCAGCAGAGACGGCGCAACCAAACGAGAAGCTGCTGCAACGCCTAAGAACTTCTTCCCAGCATCTTGAAGTGCCAGTCCCCGAGACTGGAAGGGTAGAGAGCACAGCTGCCGGCACAGCCCAGGACAACGCCACAAACACCACCGACCAGAAACGACCGAAACGCAAGAACCCTCTACGCTTTCGGCTGCTGATACCAGAAAACCAGCGCCCAACTGGCGCTACGCCAGTCGGCACCGGGGTTCCAGATCCCGGGACGGCACCCGAGACGCCTTTCGTGTCCCTCGAACGCAACGAGACCCCAGGATCCTCTGACAGGCGCAAGGCAGGCGTCCCGAACTACACCACAACGCAGACACAGGCTGGAGCTGCCCTGCCCGGCACACGCTGGCGTCGCACTGGAAAGGTCCCCGGGCCCTTCACCTGCCCAAAGGGGACTGTTCCTGGATAGCCCTTGCCCCGAACAGAACTTTACCCCCCTCCCTGCGCTTCCCAGCCCCTTCCCAGCCGCCCAGCCTCCACTTAGCTTTCAGAGGGCCAAGAGACCGAATCCATCTTCAACGGATGAAAACGCCACGTGCGCCGACAGGGATATTCCAGCATCGCCGGCTTCCTCCTCAACATCTACAGCAACACAGGAAAACACACGCTGACTAAGCAGAGCAAACACACAGTATAAAGGCACAAGGCACATCTTCCCTCTGACACCACGCACCGCCCCACCTGCTTACAGTGCTCGGCTCGCCTCTTTTCTCACTCTTTCTTGCCAAGTTGTCCCTCTGCCTACAACCTTTGCCTACACGATAACAGACACGGGCTGGAGCTGCCCCGCCGTGCACAAGCTGGCATCAGTCCGTAAAGTTCCCTGGACCCTTTAGCTGCCCAAAGGGCACTGTTCCTGGACGGCCTTTGCCCCTATGAGAGCTTTAAACCCCCTCCATGCAATTCCCAGCCCCTCCCCAGCCCTCGAGCCTCCGCTTACCTGTCAGAGGGCCAAGGGGCTGCATCAATCTGCAGAGAAAAACACCACGTGCACTAGTAAGCATCTTCCTGCATTGCCCAATTCCTCTTCAACATCTGCAGTAACACAAGAAAACACACACTCACTTAGCAGAGACAACGCACATTATAAAGGCACACAGCACATCTTCCCGCTGACACCACGCAACAACCCACCTGCTTACGGCGCACAGCTCGCCTCCTGCGTCACCCCTTCTGTGCCAAGTTGTCCCTCTGCACCTGAAATCAAGTTATTCAACAAGTCACCCAGATGCTCATCAACAGCTTGACCATTCCACAGGTCTGCTTTCTGTTTAGGAATCCCACCAGAAGCTCTAATTGAGTCTCTAAAACACTGCGGAAGGGACAGTCCGCTCCCCTGCCCACAGCTACTCCATCCCAGACGACTGCACCACCTTGGCCTGCGCAGTTTAACACGTCAACAGATCAACCGTGCACCCCTAGAGCTCCGTCCACCCACCCCTGACTCCACGCCTCCGGGCAGAGCAGCTCCTAGCCAAAGGTGCACCTGCGCAGACAGTCGCACCTCAGAACGTTATCGACAACACATCAACAGCGCCAAAAACGCTCTATAACAGCAACGACTCCAAACCAGAGACTGCATCGATCAAAAGAACCTGCAGGGAGGCAGCGGTGAGGCGAGGAGTCTCTACTGCAACCCCAGAAAAAAATAAGAGCCGAACGGCACGGCCCCTTAGGAGACGGCGGCGCTGGCGCAAACACACAGAGAGGGCGGCACGGCTTAAAAACTTCAAGATGCTGGGAAGAAGTGCCAGTCCCTGAGACTGGATGGGTAGAGAGCAGAGCTGCCGACGCAGCCCTCAATGACACCATAAAACACCACCGACCAGAAACGTCCCAAACGCAAGGACCTGCCACGCTTTCGGCTGCTGATACCAGAAAACCAGCGCCCAACTGGCGCTACGCCAGTCGGAACCGGGATTCCAGATCCCGGGACGGCACCCGAGACGCCTTTCGTGTCCCTCGAACGCAACGAGACCCCAGGATCGTCTGACAGGCGCAAGGCAGGCGTCCCGAACTACACCACAACGCAGACACAGGCTGGAGCTGCCCTGCCCGGCACACGCTGGCGTCACACTGGAAAGGTCCCCGGGCCCTTTACCCGCGCCAAGGGGACGGTTCCTGGACGGCCCTTGCCCTTATCAGAACTAAACCCACCGTCCCTGCGATTCCCAGCCCCTTGCCAGCCCTCGTGCCTCCACTTAGCTTTCAGAGGGCCAAGGGACCGAACCCGTCTTCAACAGAGGAAAACGCCACGTGCGCGCACGGCCGTCTTCCTGCATCGCCGGGTTCCTCTTCAGCGTCTGCAGGAACACGAGAAAACGCACGCTCGCTAAGGCGTGCCAGCACACCGCGTCGTGGGGTAAACGCCGACCCCTTCCGCAACACCCACCTCCTGCTAAGTTCCACGGCGTTCCGTTCGGCGCGTCGTGCCGCGGGCGCGGTCACCAACCCTGGTCGCTCGTGACGCCTAAGACGGCGAGAAGCAAAAGAACTGTAGCGCCTGGAACGAGTCCCCGGCCGCAAACGCTCCTCCTCGCCCCTAGCCCGGCTCACCTCAAATGCTCCTCCCAGGCCAAAGGGCCCACAAAGCGCCTGCAAAGAGAGAAGGAAGCGCTGAACCGAGTCACCGGGCAATACCGGGCTCCTCAACACCCACCGCCGCCTCACCTTCTCGGCTGCCGGCCGGCGTGCGGCTTCGCCCCTCCCAGCTCGTCTGCGGCACCTGCAAAACCAGAGGCACGCGCTCGGACGCCGCCCGAAAACACAGCCTGCCGCAGACACCCCCATCTCGCCCTCCCTTACCGGGGCCGCTTGCCCACTAGGCCGCCCTTGCTTTTGGCTGCCACGCTGTTGACCACGAAGACGCTCAGCTACCGCCTGTAAAACACAACCAAAGGACGCTCAGACCTGCACCAGCAACACGGCACCTGAAACGAGCTGCCGCTTCAGCCCAGCACTCCGTGCTCACCTTGCCCCAGGACCTGCGCTGCCGATACCCAGCTTTCCTCTTCGCTTCCCACCTAGGAAAAGCAGAAACGACCGGGCTTAGCTAGAGCCACACGGCACAGCTTCCCTCTGGCACCACGCACCGACCCACCTGCTTACGGCGCACAGCTCGCCTCCTGCGTCGCCCCTTCTGTGCCAAGCTGTCCCTCTGCACCTGAAATCAAGTTATTCAGCAAGTCACCCAGCAGCTCATCAACAGCTTGACCATTCCGCACGTCTGCTTTCTATTGCGCAATAGCATTCCAAGCTCTCGGGGAGTCTCCAAAACGCCTGCGCGGGGACCCTCCACTCCCCTGCCCACGGCTACTCCAGCCCAGATGACCGCACAACCTCTGCCTACGCAATTTAACGCGTCAGCAGATTAGCCGGGGACTCCCAGAGCCCCGTCCACCCACCCCGGACTCCACGCGTCCCAGCAGAGCAGCTCCGAGCCAAACGCGCACCCGCGCGGACAGACGCTCCGCAGAACGTTATCGACCACACGACGGCCACAGCACCAAAAACGCTCCACAACGAAAACGACACTCCGAGACCAGACAGGCATCCAGCCAAAGAATCTACGGGGAGGCAGCGGTGAGGCCAGGAGCCTCTCCTACAACCCCAAATGAAAAAGGAGCCCAACGTCACGGCTCCTGACGAGACGGCGGCACCGCCGCAACCCAGCAGAGACGGCGCAACCAAACGAGAAGCTGCTGCAACGCCTAAGAACTTCTTCCCAGCATCTTGAAGTGCCAGTCCCCGAGACTGGAAGGGTAGAGAGCACAGCTGCCGGCACAGCCCAGGACAACGCCACAAACACCACCGACCAGAAACGACCGAAACGCAAGAACCCTCTACGCTTTCGGCTGCTGATACCAGAAAACCAGCGCCCAACTGGCGCTACGCCAGTCGGCACCGGGGTTCCAGATCCCGGGACGGCACCCGAGACGCCTTTCGTGTCCCTCGAACGCAACGAGACACCAGGATCGTCTGACAGGCGCAAGGCAGGCGTCCCGAACTACACCACAACGCAGACACAGGCTGGAGCTGCCCTGCCCGGCACACGCTGGCGTCGCACTGGAAAGGTCCCCGGGCCCTTCACCTGCCCAAAGGGGACTGTTCCTGGATAGCCCTTGCCCCGAACAGAACTTTACCCCCCTCCCTGCGCTTCCCAGCCCCTTCCCAGCCGCCCAGCCTCCACTTAGCTTTCAGAGGGCCAAGAGACCGAATCCATCTTCAACGGATGAAAACGCCACGTGCGCCGACAGGGATATTCCAGCATCGCCGGCTTCCTCCTCAACATCTACAGCAACACAGGAAAACACACGCTGACTAAGCAGAGCAAACACACAGTATAAAGGCACAAGGCACATCTTCCCTCTGACACCACGCACCGCCCCACCTGCTTACAGTGCTCGGCTCGCCTCTTTTCTCACTCTTTCTTGCCAAGTTGTCCCTCTGCCTACAACCTTTGCCTACACGATAACAGACACGGGCTGGAGCTGCCCCGCCGTGCACAAGCTGGCATCAGTCCGTAAAGTTCCCTGGACCCTTTAGCTGCCCAAAGGGCACTGTTCCTGGACGGCCTTTGCCCCTATGAGAGCTTTAAACCCCCTCCATGCAATTCCCAGCCCCTCCCCAGCCCTCGAGCCTCCGCTTACCTGTCAGAGGGCCAAGGGGCTGCATCAATCTGCAGAGAAAAACACCACGTGCACTAGTAAGCATCTTCCTGCATTGCCCAATTCCTCTTCAACATCTGCAGTAACACAAGAAAACACACACTCACTTAGCAGAGACAACACACATTATAAAGGCACACAGCACATCTTCCCGCTGACACCACGCAACAACCCACCTGCTTACGGCGCACAGCTCGCCTCCTGCGTCGCCCCTTCTGTGCCAAGTTGTCCCTCTGCACCTGAAATCAAGTTATTCAACAAGTCACCCAGATGCTCATCAACAGCTTGACCATTCCACAGGTCTGCTTTCTGTTTAGGAATCCCACCAGAAGCTCTAATTGAGTCTCTAAAACACTGCGGAAGGGACAGTCCGCTCCCCTGCCCACAGCTACTCCATCCCAGATGACTGCACCACCTTTGCCTGCGCAGTTTAACACGTCAACAGATCAACCGTGCACCCCTAGAGCTCCGTCCACCCACCCCTGACTCCACGCCTCCGGGCAGAGCAGCTCCTAGCCAAAGGTGCACCTGCGCAGACAGTCGCACCTCAGAACGTTATCGACAACACATCAACAGCGCCAAAAACGCTCTATAAAAGCAACGACTCCAAACCAGAGACTGCATCGATCAAAAGAACCTGCAGGGAGGCAGCGGTGAGGCGAGGAGTCTCTACTGCAACCCCAGAAAAAAATAAGAGCCGAACGGCACGGCCCCTTAGGAGACGGCGGCGCTGGCGCAAACACACAGAGAGGGCGGCACGGCTTAAAAACTTCAAGATGCTGGGAAGAAGTGCCAGTCCCTGAGACTGGATGGGTAGAGAGCAGAGCTGCCGACGCAGCCCTCAATGACACCATAAAACACCACCGACCAGAAACGTCCCAAACGCAAGGACCTGCCACGCTTTCGGCTGCTGATACCAGAAAACCAGCGCCCAACTGGCGCTACGCCAGTCGGAACCGGGATTCCAGATCCCGGGACGGCACCCGAGACGCCTTTCGTGTCCCTCGAACGCAACGAGACCCCAGGATCGTCTGACAGGCGCAAGGCAGGCGTCCCGAACTACACCACAACGCAGACACAGGCTGGAGCTGCCCTGCCCGGCACACGCTGGCGTCACACTGGAAAGGTCCCCGGGCCCTTTACCCGCGCCAAGGGGACGGTTCCTGGACGGCCCTTGCCCTTATCAGAACTAAACCCACCGTCCCTGCGATTCCCAGCCCCTTGCCAGCCCTCGTGCCTCCACTTAGCTTTCAGAGGGCCAAGGGACCGAACCCGTCTTCAACAGAGGAAAACGCCACGTGCGCGAACGGCCGTCTTCCTGCATCGCCGGGTTCCTCTTCAGCGTCTGCAGGAACACGAGAAAACGCACGCTCGCTAAGGCGTGCCAGCACACGGCGTCGTGGGGTAAACGCCGACCCCTTCCGCAACACCCACCTCCTGCTAAGTTCCACGGCGTTCCGTTCGGCGCGTCGTGCCGCGGGCGCGGTCACCAACCCTGGTCGCTCGTGACGCCTAAGACGGCGAGAAGCAAAAGAACTGTAGCGCCTGGAACGAGTCCCCGGCCGCAAACGCTCCTCCTCGCCCCTAGCCCGGCTCACCTCAAATGCTCCTCCCAGGCCAAAGGGCCCACAAAGCGCCTGCAAAGAGAGAAGGAAGCGCTGAACCGAGTCACCGGGCAATACCGGGCTCCTCAACACCCACCGCCGCCTCACCTTCTCGGCTGCCGGCCGGCATGCGGCTTCGCCCCTCCCAGCTCGTCTGCGGCACCTGCAAAACCAGAGGCACGCGCTCGGACGCCGCCCGAAAACACAGCCTGCCGCAGACACCCCCATCTCGCCCTCCCTTACCGGGGCCGCTCGCCCACTAGGCCGCCCTTGCTTTTGGCTGCCACGCTGTTGACCACGAAGACGCTCAGCTACCGCCTGTAAAACACAACCAAAGGACGCTCAGACCTGCACCAGCAACACGGCACCTGAAACGAGCTGCCGCTTCAGCCCAGCACTCCGTGCTCACCTTGCCCCAGGACCTGCGCTGCCGATACCCAGCTTTCCTCTTCACTTCCCACCTAGGAAAAGCAGAAACGACCGAGCTTAGCTAGAGCCACACGGCACAGCTTCCCTCTGGCACCACGCACCGACCCACCTGCTTACGGCGCACAGCTCGCCTCCTGCGTCGCCCCTTCTGTGCCAAGCTGTCCCTCTGCACCTGAAATCAAGTTATTCAGCAAGTCACCCAGCAGCTCATCAACAGCTTGACCATTCCGCACGTCTGCTTTCTATTGCGCAATAGCATTCCAAGCTCTCGGGGAGTCTCCAAAACGCCTGCGCGGGGACCCTCCACTCCCCTGCCCACGGCTACTCCAGCCCAGATGACCGCACAACCTCTGCCTACGCAATTTAACGCGTCAGCAGATTAGCCGGGGACTCCCAGAGCCCCGTCCACCCACCCCGGACTCCACGCGTCCCGGCAGAGCAGCTCCGAGCCAAACGCGCACCCGCGCGGACAGACGCTCCGCAGAACGTTATCGACCACACGACGGCCACAGCACCAAAAACGCTCCACAACGAAAACGACACTCCGAGACCAGACAGGCATCCATCCAAAGAATCTACGGGGAGGCAGCGGTGAGGCCAGGAGCCTCTCCTACAACCCCAAATGAAAAAGGAGCCCAACGTCACGGCTCCTGACGAGACGGCGGCACCGCCGCAACCCAGCAGAGACGGCGCAACCAAACGAGAAGCTGCTGCAACGCCTAAGAACTTCTTCCCAGCATCTTGAAGTGCCAGTCCCCGAGACTGGAAGGGTAGAGAGCACAGCTGCCGGCACAGCCCAGGACAACGCCACAAACACCACCGACCAGAAACGACCGAAACGCAAGAACCCTCTACGCTTTCGGCTGCTGATACCAGAAAACCAGCGCCCAACTGGCGCTACGCCAGTCGGCACCGGGGTTCCAGATCCCGGGACGGCACCCGAGACGCCTTTCGTGTCCCTCGAACGCAACCAGACCCCAGGATCGTCTGACAGGCGCAAGGCAGGCGTCCCGAACTACACCACAACGCAGACACAGGCTGGAGCTGCCCTGCCCGGCACACGCTGGCGTCGCACTGGAAAGGTCCCCGGGCCCTTCACCTGCCCAAAGGGGACTGTTCCTGGATAGCCCTTGCCCCGAACAGAACTTTACCCCCCTCCCTGCGCTTCCCAGCCCCTTCCCAGCCGCCCAGCCTCCACTTAGCTTTCAGAGGGCCAAGAGACCGAATCCATCTTCAACGGATGAAAACGCCACGTGCGCCGACAGGGATATTCCAGCATCGCCGGCTTCCTCCTCAACATCTACAGCAACACAGGAAAACACACGCTGACTAAGCAGAGCAAACACACAGTATAAAGGCACAAGGCACATCTTCCCTCTGACACCACGCACCGCCCCACCTGCTTACAGTGCTCGGCTCGCCTCTTTTCTCACTCTTTCTTGCCAAGTTGTCCCTCTGCCTACAACCTTTGCCTACACGATAACAGACACGGGCTGGAGCTGCCCCGCCGTGCACAAGCTGGCATCAGTCCGTAAAGTTCCCTGGACCCTTTAGCTGCCCAAAGGGCACTGTTCCTGGACGGCCTTTGCCCCTATGAGGGCTTTAAACCCCCTCCATGCAATTCCCAGCCCCTCCCCAGCCCTCGAGCCTCCGCTTACCTGTCAGAGGGCCAAGGGGCTGCATCAATCTGCAGAGAAAAACACCACGTGCACTAGTAAGCATCTTCCTGCATTGCCCAATTCCTCTTCAACATCTGCAGTAACACAAGAAAACACACACTCACTTAGCAGAGACAACGCACATTATAAAGGCACACAGCACATCTTCCCGCTGACACCACGCAACAACCCACCTGCTTACGGCGCACAGCTCGCCTCCTGCGTCGCCCCTTCTGTGCCAAGTTGTCCCTCTGCACCTGAAATCAAGTTATTCAACAAGTCACCCAGATGCTCATCAACAGCTTGACCATTCCACAGGTCTGCTTTCTGTTTAGGAATCCCACCAGAAGCTCTAATTGAGTCTCTAAAACACTGCGGAAGGGACAGTCCGCTCCCCTGCCCACAGCTACTCCATCCCAGACGACTGCACCACCTTTGCCTGCGCAGTTTAACACGTCAACAGATCAACCGTGCACCCCTAGAGCTCCGTCCACCCACCCCTGACTCCACGCCTCCGGGCAGAGCAGCTCCTAGCCAAAGGTGCACCTGCGCAGACAGTCGCACCTCAGAACGTTATCGACAACACATCAACAGCGCCAAAAACGCTCTATAAAAGCAACGACTCCAAACCAGAGACTGCATCGATCAAAAGAACCTGCAGGGAGGCAGCGGTGAGGCGAGGAGTCTCTACTGCAACCCCAGAAAAAAATAAGAGCCGAACGGCACGGCCCCTTAGGAGACGGCGGCGCTGGCGCAAACACACAGAGAGGGCGGCACGGCTTAAAACCTTCAAGATGCTGGGAAGAAGTGCCAGTCCCTGAGACTGGATGGGTAGAGAGCAGAGCTGCCGACGCAGCCCTCAATGACACCATAAAACACCACCGACCAGAAACGTCCCAAACGCAAGGACCTGCCACGCTTTCGGCTGCTGATACCAGAAAACCAGCGCCCAACTGGCGCTACGCCAGTCGGAACCGGGATTCCAGATCCCGGGACGGCACCCGAGACGCCTTTCGTGTCCCTCGAACGCAACGAGACACCAGGATCGTCTGACAGGCGCAAGGCAGGCGTCCCGAACTACACCACAACGCAGACACAGGCTGGAGCTGCCCTGCCCGGCACACGCTGGCGTCACACTGGAAAGGTCCCCGGGCCCTTTACCCGCGCCAAGGGGACGGTTCCTGGACGGCCCTTGCCCTTATCAGAACTAAACCCACCGTCCCTGCGATTCCCAGCCCCTTGCCAGCCCTCGTGCTTCCACTTAGCTTTCAGAGGGCCAAGGGACCGAACCCGTCTTCAACAGAGGAAAACGCCACGTGCGCGAACGGCCGTCTTCCTGCATCGCCGGGTTCCTCTTCAGCGTCTGCAGGAACACGAGAAAACGCACGCTCGCTAAGGCGTGCCAGCACACGGCGTCGTGGGGTAAACGCCGACCCCTTCCGCAACACCCACCTCCTGCTAAGTTCCACGGCGTTCCGTTCGGCGCGTCGTGCCGCGGGCGCGGTCACCAACCCTGGTCGCTCGTGACGCCTAAGACGGCGAGAAGCAAAAGAACTGTAGCGCCTGGAACGAGTCCCCGGCCGCAAACGCTCCTCCTCGCCCCTAGCCCGGCTCACCTCAAATGCTCCTCCCAGGCCAAAGGGCCCACAAAGCGCCTGCAAAGAGAGAAGGAAGCGCTGAACCGAGTCACCGGGCAATACCGGGCTCCTCAACACCCACCGCCGCCTCACCTTCTCGGCTGCCGGCCGGCGTGCGGCTTCGCCCCTCCCAGCTCGTCTGCGGCACCTGCAAAACCAGAGGCACGCGCTCGGACGCCGCCCGAAAACACAGCCTGCCGCAGACGCCCCCATCTCGCCCTCCCTTACCGGGGCCGCTCGCCCACCCGGCCGCCCTTGCTTTTGGCTGCCACGCTGTTGACCACGAAGACGCTCAGCTACCGCCTGTAAAACACAACCAAAGGACGCTCAGACCTGCACCAGCAACACGGCACCTGAAACGAGCTGCCGCTTCAGCCCAGCACTCCGTGCTCACCTTGCCCCAGGACCTGCGCTGCCGATACCCAGCTTTCCTCTTCGCTTCCCACCTAGGAAAAGCAGAAACGACCGGGCTTAGCTAGAGCCACACGGCACAGCTTCCCTCTGGCACCACGCACCGACCCACCTGCTTACGGCGCACAGCTCGCCTCCTGCGTCGCCCCTTCTGTGCCAAGCTGTCCCTCTGCACCTGAAATCAAGTTATTCAGCAAGTCACCCAGCAGCTCATCAACAGCTTGACCATTCCGCACGTCTGCTTTCTATTGCGCAATAGCATTCCAAGCTCTCGGGGAGTCTCCAAAACGCCTGCGCGGGGACCCTCCACTCCCCTGCCCACGGCTACTCCAGCCCAGATGACCGCACAACCTCTGCCTACGCAATTTAACGCGTCAGCAGATTAGCCGGGGACTCCCAGAGCCCCGTCCACCCACCCCGGACTCCACGCGTCCCGGCAGAGCAGCTCCGAGCCAAACGCGCACCCGCGCGGACAGACGCTCCGCAGAACGTTATCGACCACACGACGGCCACAGCACCAAAAACGCTCCACAACGAAAACGACACTCCGAGACCAGACAGGCATCCATCCAAAGAATCTACGGGGAGGCAGCGGTGAGGCCAGGAGCCTCTCCTACAACCCCAAATGAAAAAGGAGCCCAACGTCACGGCTCCTGACGAGACGGCGGCACCGCCGCAACCCAGCAGAGACGGCGCAACCAAACGAGAAGCTGCTGCAACGCCTAAGAACTTCTTCCCAGCATCTTGAAGTGCCAGTCCCCGAGACTGGAAGGGTAGACAGCACAGCTGCCGGCACAGCCCAGGACAACGCCACAAACACCACCGACCAGAAACGACCGAAACGCAAGAACCCCCTACGCTTTCGGCTGCTGATACCAGAAAACCAGCGCCCAACTGGCGCTACGCCAGTCGGCACCGGGGTTCCAGATCCCGGGACGGCACCCGAGACGCCTTTCGTGTCCCTCGAACGCAACGAGACCCCAGGATCGTCTGACAGGCGCAAGGCAGGCGTCCCGAACTACACCACAACGCAGACACAGGCTGGAGCTGCCCTGCCCGGCACACGCTGGCGTCGCACTGGAAAGGTCCCCGGGCCCTTCACCTGCCCAAAGGGGACTGTTCCTGGATAGCCCTTGCCCCGAACAGAACTTTACCCCCCTCCCTGCGCTTCCCAGCCCCTTCCCAGCCGCCCAGCCTCCACTTAGCTTTCAGAGGGCCAAGAGACCGAATCCATCTTCAACGGATGAAAACGCCACGTGCGCCGACAGGGATATTCCAGCATCGCCGGCTTCCTCCTCAACATCTACAGCAACACAGGAAAACACACGCTGACTAAGCAGAGCAAACACACAGTATAAAGGCACAAGGCACATCTTCCCTCTGACACCACGCACCGCCCCACCTGCTTACAGTGCTCGGCTCGCCTCTTTTCTCACTCTTTCTTGCCAAGTTGTCCCTCTGCCTACAACCTTTGCCTACACGATAACAGACACGGGCTGGAGCTGCCCCGCCGTGCACAAGCTGGCATCAGTCCGTAAAGTTCCCTGGACCCTTTAGCTGCCCAAAGGGCACTGTTCCTGGACGGCCTTTGCCCCTATGAGAGCTTTAAACCCCCTCCATGCAATTCCCAGCCCCTCCCCAGCCCTCGAGCCTCCGCTTACCTGTCAGAGGGCCAAGGGGCTGCATCAATCTGCAGAGAAAAACACCACGTGCACTAGTAAGCATCTTCCTGCATTGCCCAATTCCTCTTCAACATCTGCAGTAACACAAGAAAACACACACTCACTTAGCAGAGACAACGCACATTATAAAGGCACACAGCACATCTTCCCGCTGACACCACGCAACAACCCACCTGCTTACGGCGCACAGCTTGCCTCCTGCGTCGCCCCTTCTGTGCCAAGTTGTCCCTCTGCACCTGAAATCAAGTTATTCAGCAAGTCACCCAGCAGCTCATCAACAGCTTGACCATTCCGCACGTCTGCTTTCTATTGCGCAATAGCATTCCAAGCTCTCGGGGAGTCTCCAAAACGCCTGCGCGGGGACCCTCCACTCCCCTGCCCACGGCTACTCCAGCCCAGATGACCGCACAACCTCTGCCTACGCAATTTAACGCGTCAGCAGATTAGCCGGGGACTCCCAGAGCCCCGTCCACCCACCCCGGACTCCACGCGTCCCGGCAGAGCAGCTCCGAGCCCAACGCGCACCCGCGCGGACAGACGCTCCGCAGAACGTTATCGACCACACGACGGCCACAGCACCAAAAACGCTCCACAACGAAAACGACACTCCGAGACCAGACAGGCATCCATCCAAAGAATCTACGGGGAGGCAGCGGTGAGGCCAGGAGCCTCTCCTACAACCCCAAATGAAAAAGGAGCCCAACGTCACGGCTCCTGACGAGACGGCGGCACCGCCGCAACCCAGCAGAGACGGCGCAACCAAACGAGAAGCTGCCCCAATGCCTAAGAACTTCTTCCCAGCATCTTGAAGTGCCAGTCCCCGAGACTGGAAGGGTAGAGAGCACAGCTGCCGGCACAGCCCAGGACAACGCCACAAACACCACCGACCAGAAACGACCGAAACGCAAGAACCCTCTACGCTTTCGGCTGCTGATACCAGAAAACCAGCGCCCAACTGGCGCTACGCCAGTCGGCACCGGGGTTCCAGATCTCGGGACGGCACCCGAGACGCCTTTCGTGTCCCTCGAACGCAACGAGACCCCAGGATAGTCTGACAGGCGCAAGGCAGGCGTCCCGAACTACACCACAATGCAGACACAGGCTGGAGCTGCCCTGCCCGGCACACGCTGGCGTCGCACTGGAAAGGTCCCCGGGCCCTTCACCTGCCCAAAGGGGACTGTTCCTGGATAGCCCTTGCCCCGAACAGAACTTTACCCCCCTCCCTGCGCTTCCCAGCCCCTTCCCAGCCGCCCAGCCTCCACTTAGCTTTCAGAGGGCCAAGAGACCGAATCCATCTTCAACAGATGAAAACGCCACGTTCGATGAAGAAAGAAACAGAAAAACTGTAGTGCTTGGGAGAAACCAGAAAGTTTCCACTTTCCCCTTCATCACCCACAATAAAAAAACACATACGCAATAATGAACACTCAGATGTTGTTTATCAGTACTAGTTCACTAGCCATTGCTCCCCTTGGCTGAGTTCTGGGAGGTAGATGTGAATGATCTACCAGCGGCCACTGCACACTGCAAAGGTTCTGTGGACAACACACTGTTCTGTGGGTGATCAGGGCGGCGTTGAGCCCCCCTGTAGCCTGAAAGACACTCTGCCTTATGGTCCTGCTGCTTCCTTCAGAAATGCTAAAACTCCACCTACAGATATGAGATACTCATCCTAACCCCTCCTAGATAAGCTGAGCATCAGTGCTAGGAGGAGAGATTATATCAGCGACTTGTTCCACACCAATACAAACCAAAAATTAACACCCCATCTTCATTGCAGTCAGGAAGTTTGGGAAAACACAGAGCACCAGGAATTGATTCAATAAATGAAATATAGTTACAAATATACCTTCAACTACAGCTGTTATTGAAACTTTGCTGCTCCTGAAGGTCTTATGTCAAACAGACCCCTCCACTTGTCCAAACACACGTGCCCATGTAGCTTAAACAGCTCACAAGCTGCCAACTGCTGAAGGAGCAGCAAGGAACCAGCACCCAAGCAGCCCAGGAGCAGAATGAGCTCCCTGCCCAGGGGCTGGGGCTCAAATAGCCTGAGCCTCGCCCAGCCCTGCCCACAGTCCCCTGGGAAAGGGGAGGGATGTAGGTCTGTAGGCCACACCCCCTGCAGGGAGCCCACCAATGGGGCTGGAAGTGTGGGTCAAGGGAGAGGAGCCCAGCTGGGAGGGTGGGGTGCTTGGAAAGGGGGTGGGGCCTGGTTGGGGCACACCCCTCCAGGAAGGCACATTGAGGAGAGCTTGGGAGGGGGTGGGGTTGGCAGGGGCCCCACCCACACCTTCAGTCCCACCCTCAACCCTAAACCCCACCCCCAAATCCCTCACTGGAAATTCAACAAACCACATGCTTAAGGTTTCTTTACATTATTTAATTTTATTGGTTGAGAATTGGCCCCAAAACCATGTTAAAAATCCCCCAACATGGCCCGGGGGGAGCAATGTCAGGATGGCAACGGCACAGCGCTGCCCTTTTCCAAGATGGCCATCGGGGGTAAACAGGGCCACAGGTCCCACCACCCACCTTGGGCCCCACCCCAAAATGGCCGCCCTAGGCAGGTCCCGCCCACCTCAGCCCCACCCTTCCAGCACAGGCTTGGCAGCCATGACAGCCATGGCCCCGCCCACCAGCAGGGACACAGCAGCCGAGAGGGCCACACCCACCAGGGCAGCCATCTTGTTCCATGGGCAGGGTGCAGGGCCACAGGGGCAGCCAATGGGAGCAGCAGATACAGCCGGGAGCTGCCGCCTGAGCACGGCCCAGATCAACAGCCCCTCTGGCAGTGCCAGCAGGGCTTCCAGCCCCCCCCCGCCATCTTGGATTCCAAGCAGGGTGGAGCCCAGTAGCCATGCTGTCCTCATTTTCTGTTGTGCACAGGGCCCCGTGCAGCATCACAACCCAGGAATTCTGGTAGGGTGAGGGGACCCAGGAATGTGGATCTATGCGCAGAACCCAGTAGCTGTGGGCTGCTACATATCAATGGGGCAGAGTGCTGGAACTATATGGTGCTGCAGAGCAGTGCTGTGGATGTAGAGGGCAGACTGGATGTGTGGGGCACTGTGGGGCACTGCTGTGGGTCTATGGGGCAGGGTGCAGGAGCTACAGTGTGCTGTGGGGCAGCATTGCTGGCCTATGGGCTAGTGTGAACAAGCTACAATGTTTTCTGGGACAGTGCTGTTGATCTATAGGGCAGAAGAACTGTGGGGTGCTGTGGGGTTACACTGTGGGTCTATAGGGCAGAGTAAACAAGATACAGGGTGCTGTGGGTGATGTATGGGGCAGAGTGGAGACATAGGGTGCTGTAGAGCAGCGCTGTCCATTTATGGCGCAGAGTAAAAGCAGCTACGGGGTGCAGTGACTCCATAGGGCAGAGGGGCTATGGGCTGCTGTGGGTCACTGTGTGGGTCACTCACTCTTCAGGGGTGTTTCACCTGACAACAATCCCATTGACCCCACAGCCCCCCTGGCCCCCACACCCGCCCCATAGACCCTGTGACCCACCCATAGTGGGCAGTGCAGGCGTGGTCAGGAGGGAGGGGTGGTCAGGTGGACAGAGGTGTGTGGTGCTGTGGGGCAGCACGTTGCACCAACGGGGCAGAATGCAGCACCTACAGGCTGCTGTGGGGCAGCTCTCTGGGTCTAAGGGGCAGAGTCGAGTCCTATGGGGTCCTGTGGGGCAGCACTGTGGGTCTATGGAGCAGAGTAGAGTCACTATGGGGTGCTGGGGGGCACTACTTTGGATGTGTGGGGCAAATTACAAGAGCTATGTGGTGCTGTGGGGCAGTACTAGGCATCTTTAGGGCAGAGAGCAGGAGCCATGGGGTGCTAGGGGGCACTGCTGTGCATGTATGGGGCAGAGTACAGGAGCTATATGGTGCTGGGGGGCACTACTGGGCATCTATGGGGCAGAGTGCAGGAGCCATGGGGTGCTGGGGGAGCACTACTGTGGATGTATGGGGCAGAGTACAGGAGCTATATGGTGCTGTGGGGCAGTACTGGGCATCTATAGGGCAGAGTGCAGGAGCCATGGGGTAATGGGGGGCACTACAGTGGATGTATGGAGCAGAGTACAGGAGCTATATGGTGCTGTGGGGCAGTACTGGGCATCTATGGGGCGGAGTACAGGAGCTATATGGTGCTCTGAGGCAGTACTGGGCATCTATAGGGCAGAGTACAGGAGCTATATGGTGCTGGGGGCAGTACTGGGCATCTATAGGGCAGAGTACAGGAGCTATATGGTGCTGTGGGGCAGTACTGGGCATCTATAGGGCAGAGTACAGGAGCTATATGGCGCTGTGGGGCAGTACTGGGCAGCTATAGGGCAGAGTACAGGAGCTATATGGTGCTGGGGGGCAGTACTGGGCATCTATAGGGCAGAGTACAGGAGCTATATGGTGCTGTGGGGCAGTACTGGGCAGCTATAGGGCAGAGTGCAGGAGCCATGGGGCGCTGGGGGGCACTACTGTGGATGTATAGGGCAGAGTACAGGAGCTATATGGTGCTGGGGGGCACTACTGTGGATGTATGGGGCAGAGTAGAGGAGCTATATGGTGCTGGGGGGCACTACTGGGCATCTATGGGGCAGAGTGCAGGAGCCATGGGGTGCTGGGGGGTACTAGTGTGGATGTATGGGGCAGAGTACAGGAGCTATATAGTGCTGTGGGGCAGTACTGGGCATCTATGGGGCAGAGTACAGGAGCTATAGGGTGCTGGGGGGCACTACTGTGGATGTATGGGGCAGAGTACAGGAGCTATATGGTGCTGTGGGGCAGTACTGGGCATCTATAGGGCAGAGTGCAGGAGCCATGGGGTGCTGGGGGGTACTAGTGTGGATGTATGGGGCAGAGCACAGGAGCTATATGGTGCTGTGGGGCAGTACTGGGCATCTATAGGGCAGAGTGCAGAAGCCATGGGGTGCTGGGGGAGCACTACTGTGGATGTATGGGGCAGAGCACAGGAGCTATATGGTGCTGTGGGGCAGTACTGGGCATCTATAGGGCAGAGTGCAGGAGCCATGGGGTAATGGGGGGCACTACGGTGGATGTATGGAGCAGAGTGCAGGAGCTATATGGTGCTGTGGGGCAGTACTGGGCATCTATGGGGCAGAGTACAGGAGCTATATGGTGCTGTGGGGCAGTACTGGGCATCTATGGGGCGGAGTACAGGAGCCATGGGGTGCTGGGGGCACTACTGTGGATGTATGGGGCAGAGTACAGGAGCTATATGGTGCTGTGGGGCAGTACTGGGCATCTATAGGGCAGAGTGCAGGAGCCATGGGGTAATGGGGGGCACTACAGTGGATGTATGGGGCAGAGTACAGGAGCTATATGGTACTGGGGGGCAGTACTGGGCATCTATAGGGCAGAGTGCAGGAGCCATGGGGTAATGGGGGGCACTACGGTGGATGTATGGGGCAGAGTACAGGAGCTATATGGTGCTGGGGGGCAGTACTGGGCATCTATAGGGCAGAGTACAGGATCTATATGGTGCTGTGGGGCAGTACTGGGCAGCTATAGGGCAGAGTGCAGGAGCCATGGGGTGCTGGGGGGCACTACTGTGGATGTATAGGGCAGAGTACAGGAGCTATATGGTGCTGGGGGGCACTACTGTGGATGTATGGGGCAGAGTACAGGAGCTATATGGTGCTGGGGGGCACTACTGGGCATCTATGGGGCAGAGTACAGGAGCCATGGGGTGCTGGGGGGTACTAGTGTGGATGTATGGGGCAGAGTACAGGAGCTATATAGTGCTGTGGGGCACTACTGGGCATCTATGGGGCAGAGTACAGGAGCTATAGGGTGCTGGGGGGCACTACTGTGGATGTATGGGGCAGAGTACAGGAGCTATATGGTGTTGTGGGGCAGTACTGGGCATCTATAGGGCAGAGTGCAGAAGCCATGGGGTGCTGGGGGCACTACTGTGGATGTATGGGGCAGAGTACAGGAGCTATATGGTGCTGTGGGGCAGTACTGGGCATCTATAGGGCAGAGTGCAGGAGCCATGGGGTAATGGGGGGCACTACGGTGGATGTATGGGGCAGAGTACAGGAGCTATATGGTGCTGGGGGGCAGTACTGGGCATCTATAGGGCAGAGTACAGGAGCTATATGGTGCTGGGGGGCACTACTGGGCATCTATGGGGCAGAGTACAGGAGCTATATGGTGCTGGGGGGCAGTACTGGGCATCTATGGGGCGGAGTACAGGAGCTATATGGTGCTGTGAGGCAGTACTGGGCATCTATAGGGCAGAGTGCAGGAGCCATGGGGTGATGGGGGGCACTACTGTGGATGTATGGGGCAGAGTACAGGAGCTATAGGGTGCTGTGGGGCAGTGTTGTGGATCTATAGGGCAGAATGGAGGTGCTATGGAGCACTGTGGGTCACTGTGCGTCAGCGTGTGGTTCACTCACCTGCAGAGTGTTCAGCCTCTTCAGGGGTGTTTCTCCCCACAACAGCCCCGTTGACCTCACAGGCGCCCTGACCCCCACACCGCCCCATAGACCCTTGTGATCCCCCCTCCCGTCCCCGCCATGGTGTGCAGTGGAGGCGCAGCCAGCCGGAGCTGGGGGGCGCAGGCAGCCGGAGTTGGGGGGCGCAGGCAGCCGGAGCTGGGGGGCGCAGGCAGCCGGAGTTGGGGGGCGCAGGCAGCCGGAGTTGGGGGGCGCAGGCAGCCGGAGCTGGGGGGCGCAGGCAGCCGGAGCTGGGGGGCGCAGCCAGCCGGAGCTGGGGGGCGCAGCCAGCCGGAGCTGGGGGGGCAGTCAGCCGGAGCTGGGGGGGCGCAGTCAGCCGGAGTTGGGGGGCGCAGGCAGCCGGAGGGGGGCGGCCAGGCTGCCTTCGCTGTTCTCTGAGCAGGAGCTGCAGTGGGAAAGGGAAGGAAAGGGCCGTTATTTGTGTCACAGTCCTGGGAAACAGCCCCGAATCCCCCCGCTTCAATATTAACCCAGTGAGCAAATTAACTGCCAAAAAAATGGATCTTAAAAGCTTCTTTGAGCACAAATTATCCTAAAAACAGCCCCAAAATGAAGTAAATTGAATTGGAGACCAAAGAGCCTTAAAAATCTCAAAAACCCACCCAAATATGGTCCCTCACAGCTTTATATAATAAGATATATATGTAAAAATAGATTAGATACATTACATAGTAGTTATATATATTAATATATATATTAATATTATATAATGAATATCATTATTATTACAACATTAAGTTATATATCATCATATTATGCCATTATATATTAATTATAAATTACATTAAGTAATATCAATGAATATTAGTTGATCAGTTAATTATATCAGATTATATATTATATATTTTTACTATTCATCATATTATATCTTATAGTAGTATATTACTATATGGATTTTATCTATATATTTAATATTAATATATTACTTAATAAATTAAATAATATATTAAATTAAAATTAAGTTAAATTAAATTAAAATCCATAACTAAATGTAAAATCCCATGTAACAATGCAGCGGGTTCACCCTCCTCTCCTCGAGACAGCGCGGGGGCGGGGCCAGCGGGAGGTTCCCAATGTAACCCAATGTAACAATGCAGCGGGTTCACCTTCCTCTCCTCGAGACAGCGCGGGGGCGGGGCCAGCGGGAGGTTCCCAATGTAACCCAATGTAACAATGCAGCGGGTTCACCCTCCTCTCCTCGAGACAGCGCGGGGGCGGGGCCAGGGGAGGTTCCCAATGTAACCCAATGTAACAATGCAGCGGGTTCACCTTCCTCTCCTCGAGACAGCGCGGGGGCGGGGCCAGGGGAGGCTCCCAATGTAACCCAATGTAACAATGCAGCGGGTTCACCCTCCTCTCCTCGAGACAGCGCGGGGGCGGGGCCAGGGGAGGTTCCCAATGTAACCCAATGTAACAATGCAGCGGGTTCACCCTCCTCTCCTCGAGACAGCGCGGGGGCGGGGCCAGGGGAGGTTCCCAATGTAACCCAATGTAACAATGCAGCGGGTTCACCCTCCTCTCCTCGAGACAGCGCGGGGGCGGGGCCAGGGGAGGTTCCCAATGTAACCCAATGTAACAATGCAGCGGGTTCACCTTCCTCTCCTCGAGACAGCGCGGGGGCGGGGCCAGGGGAGGTTCCCAGGCGGCACCGGCCAATCAGCGAGCGGCTCCTCGGCCCCTCAGCGCGGGGGGAGAACGGGACGGGGAGACAAAATGGCGGCGCGTTAAAAAAGCCGAATTTGTTCCCGCTTAAATATTAATTCAGTAAATTGTAAATAAATAGATTTTTAAAGCTTTTTTTGGGGCGTAAAGCAGCACCAGATCTGGGACCCCCCCAGACACGTTCAATAAAGTGAATTCAGCCCCAAACCCCCAAAAATCACCGAAATGCCCTCCCGACTTTAAATACAATAATTTACACACTGATTTCAACAACTATTTACATTATTTTAACAATTAATAATTTAAACAAGTAAGCGGCTTTAGGAGCCTCAGAACCGCCCAAAATGCTCAAAAAAAAAAAACCCTCATAAAACCTCAAAAAGCCCCGTTTAAATATAATAATTTAAATTAATAAGCGGTTAAAGAAAACAACGCGTTTGGACTCGCAGCCCTGGAAACAGCCCCGAATCCCCCCGGCTCTAAACATCAATCTACTGCAGAAATTCTGATCACGAGTGGATTCAAAAGCTCTAAAGCGGCGAATCGGCCGCTCGGGCTCCGAACGCGATAAACGAACCTTTAAAAGCCGATGGAGCCCAACGGCCCGAGCGGCTCCGAGCGCTGAGCGATGGACAGTGCAGAGCTGCAGGAGCCGGCCCGACCCGCGCGGGGACAAAACCGCCAACAGCGCTTTGAACACAACAATTCAAATAAACAAGGGCTCTAAAACCCTGATTGGGACTCACAATCCCGGGAAAAGCCCCAAATCCCCCCGAGCTTTGAACTTTAACTCTCCTGGTGAACCCACAATAAACAGATTTTAAAGGCGCCTTTTGGCACAAATCGGCACCAAAATACCCAAAAAATACGTAAAAGAACTTTTAAAAGCCGAATTCGACCCAAACCAGCCGCGATTGCTGAGAAAAGCCCCGACCCGGCTCCTCCCGCTCTCAACGCAACGATTCAAACCGTTAAAGCGGCTCCGGGAGCCTTAACCGCCCCCCCCCCCCCAACCCGCGGCTTTAAAACCCCAATTTCGATCAAAACCCCCAACCCCACCCCCGCCCGCCGCTCGCTCACTAACCCGCCGAGCCGCAGTTAACACCCGCACGGTAATTACCGCCCTGACCCCCCCGTTACCCGACTCCGGCCGCTCTCGGGTTTCCCGCCGCGGAGGGGGGGGGGGGGGGTGCTCAGCCGGTTCGTCAGCGCTCAGGAGCTCGCGCAGCCGCTGCAGCCTCCACGTGTCTGGTCCTGCGCGCGCTCTGTGCCGCCCCCTTTATCACCTCGTTGTCCCGCCCGGTCCCGCCCCCCGCCCGCCCTCCGGCCAATGGACGAGCGGCGCCCTCGGCCGCGCTGCCCAATCAGCGCTTCGTTGCTATGGGCGAACGTCGGCGGGAAAACGGCGACCAATCAGCGCCTTTTCTACCTCAGGGGCGCTAGCGAATCAGCGCCTGTTACTGGGAGAACGAACATAGGCAGAAAGGCAGTAACCAATCAGTGCCTTCCTCCCCTCAGCCACACGATGACCAATCAGCGCCTTTCTCTCACCCCTGGGAGGGGGGGGGATGAGCCCCCACGTGGGGAGGAGCCAATGGACAACTTCCGTGCCTGACACCGTCAGCGAATCAGCGAGCGCCTCCTCTTCCCTCGGTATAAAATAGCGAATGAGACCAGAAGGGGGAGACAAGATGGCGGAAAAGGAGACGTCATGGCGGCGTGCGGCGGCGATTGAGGAGGAAGGCGGAGAGTCGGGGCTGGGCGGAAAACCGGCAGCTCCTCCGGCCGCGGCGGCTCCTCCGGCAGCGACAGCAGCAGCGATCGGGGGATGGGGGGGAAGGGGCAAAAAAGCGGCGGCTTCTCCGGCCGCGGCAGCAGCAGCGATCGGGGAATGGGGGGGGGGGGCGGAAACCGGCGGCTTCTCCGGCCGCGGCCAGGACGCGGCTTCACCGGCACCGGGGGCGCGAGCCCGCGCGCTGCGGGGCTGCGGGCGGGTGCGGGGCCGGGGGCTCCGGGGGTCCCGAGCGGCGGCCGTGGGGCGGGAGGGGCGGCTGTGGTGATAACCTGCGGGGCACTGAAGTGGCTGCTGTGGGGGCTCTTCAGAGGCGAGTCTGGAGCTTATGGGGCAGGAACGGGGCTGCTATAGCGGTACCGGTGGGGCAGCCATAGGGCAGCCATGGCGTTGCTTAGGGGTCACCTATTGGGGGGGGGGCCGCGCGCGCAGCTGAGTGTGGCCCCACCCACGGGGGTGGGGTCAGTGCTGAGGGGCGGGGACTGGGAGGACACGCCCATTGGGAGGTCAGCCTGGGGAAAGTGGGCAGGGCTGGGGACTCCGTGTGTCACGCCCCCATAGGAGGACCCTCTTGGGGTAGGGAGAGGGGCACGCCCGAAGGGGGCGTGGCTTAGGAAGGGAGGGGTGGAGCCGAGGTAAGGGTGGGCTCTGTACAGCACGTGCTCTGAGGGGGCGTGTTTTAACAGGGGCTGAGTTTGAAGGTGGGGCCGGGGGCGGGGCTTCGATGCATCATGCTGCTGGGGGGTGGGCGGGATGAAAGGGAGGGGTCTGTAAGGGACACGCGCCTCGGGGAGGGCACAGACGGGTAGGGGCGGAGCTTGGACGGGGTGGAGTTGGGGGAGTGGCTTTCTCAGACCACGCCCCTGGAGGGAGAGGCCAGACTGGACAGCACACTGAAAAATTAAAATTAACTGTTGTTAACCACATCGAGTTTGCTGACTTTTTATTTTAACTCAGAAGTAATTAATACCGGTCACGTTTTTGCAGAACCCCAGAAAAACTGTAGTTAAATTCAGACTGTCATAACTCACTGTTTTCTAATTTTATTTTACATCTAAATATCTTTTACTGTTCTGTTGCAAATCATTACTGCCTGGGAACTTTTTAATACCTCTGTTTATAAACAGCCACTATTTAGTGGTTCCTTTTTACTTCTCTTGAAAAAAAAAAGTGACGTTTTGACTCCGTTTGGTTCTGAGCTTTGTTGCCTCCAATCTCATGGCTCTGTTAGAATTTAAATACTAAACACTCCCCATTACTTTCCAATGCTGTTTAAAATCTAAAGCTTCCTTACTTTGTTTCCTATGCAGTCATTCGTGCCTGCAGTTTATTTCATAACGGTTGTGCAAATGGAGCTACCAATGACTCCACATTAGTTTTCTGCCTTTACCATTTCAAAGGAATTCCAAACAATGTGGTTTTTAAACTAGGATGCAGATTGGGAATAACTGCTGCCTAGTTCACCAACAAGTAATAGCTGAAATTAAATTCAGTTATTGCTCACGCCTAAATAATTTCATTTATTTACACTTTAACATTTTTATCATTACATTACTACCAGCCGGATTAACTAGCACACATTATTTTTTATTATAAACTAGAGATTTTTTCTCCACAGGTATTACTTCCAATTAGTGCTCCAGTATTTATATTCCATTCTTTTAAATTTTACTACATCAATTGGAGATAATTACTGTCTGCAGAGTTTTGAGTAACAGCTAGAGTAGATGACAGGCATTATTTACTCCCAAAGACTCTTCTGGTTACTCTTATTCACGTTTTCATTCTAAATGTCTTACAGTAAGTAAGTAGTTACAATCATAAAACACCAGGGCCTTGGAATTTCCAGGAAAACCCACCGCAGCGCCTCGACGCGTCCAGAGATCGTCGGTGCCGGCTCCGCCAACGACGCGCCCAACCAGCCCCACGGCTGGGTGCCGGCTCACCACGCTTCGGGTGCCGGCTCTGCAGGTGCTGAGACATTCAAGACTGGTTTTGTATATTTTGGATTATTTTCTCTATTCTTATCAGTAGCATTAGTAAAACATTGTTAATATTTCCAACTCTCTTCTCTCTGTCCTTCTCCCCCTCCCGATCGCCTGTCCTGAGTGGGACGGGGGGAGAGGGAGGGGCAAAAGGGGGAAGTGGCGGGGAGAGGGGGTTAACAATACACCTGCCAGGGTTTTACTGTCACCCGCAATCTAAGCCCTCGACAGGCGCCAACAGATGGGGGGTCCTGAGAGGAGACAAGAGGGCAAAAATGAGGCCTCTGGGATGTGTCAAGGGCAAATGTGGAAGTTTTGAGGGGAAGAGAGAAAAGAGGGGAATTTAATGGGGCAAGAGGTCAAACGGGCACCGTGATGCCACCAAAGAGCCTGCAGGGACCCAAAGGCAGGCAGGGTCATCGCAGAGGAGCTGGAAGGAAATGGGTTTCTGAGGGAACCAGGGGGCGAGTAAGCTTGTGAGGGGGCCAGAGGCAAAGGGACGTGTCCTGAGGAGAACAAATCGAAAGGCTCTTACCTCCGAGAAGTTGTCCTGGACTTTGGGTTCCACCAGCAGCCGTCCTGTGGGCCCGGCGCAGCCTGGGGATCCCTGACCCGCACCACCGCAACCTTTAACGGGACACTGGGCCGTTCTAGAGCCTGAATGACAAACAGCAAGTATTTCTCTAGGACAGCTTTGATGGGGGATTGTTCTGTTTTCCCTGCAGTGGACAGGGAGAAATTTCTCCTCCTCACAGTGCCACTGAACACCCTGCCCGTGATTCTTCAGGCATTTTGGGGCTGTGAGCCCCCAGCTCTCGCTGGCCTGCTCCTCCGGTAACATCATCGTCACCCCTCGAGTCCCCCCATTGATTCACTCCAAAAAAAAAGGTAGAAAAGGAAAACAGCCCCAGCGGGCAGCTCATTACTTTAAAATGCCATTCACATACGTACATACCAGAGCCACCTCCAGAGAAATCCCTGGGGCGCGCTGAGAACGTCCTCGACTCCGCGCCGCCCTTGCTGCCGAGAAGATGACGAACTCGGCTGCGGCTGCAACCTGGTCGGCCAGAGAGGCAGAGGGTGTAGAAACCTGGACCTGATCCTCTTGCTGGGAGTGGGGACTTACTGTTCCCAACTTAGCCTGGCTAATCCCTGTACCAAATGCTATGAGCGCGTGAGAATAGGACGACTGACACAGGATGTTCTCAGTTAGCACACTCATGTTAATTCTGGGTGTTATGACAGAACAAAATTGGAAAAATGTGAAATCCAAGGGCAGAAGTTATGGGTAGCAACTCACCTAGGGAAAGGTGGACTCGGTGTGGGCTCTGTCTCCTGCCCTAGGGGAGAACAGAGTATCTATTTTACACAAGCTGGTATGTGCGGCTGTTCAGATGGAGGGGGAGCGCAAGATCAGTATAAGGAGGAGTTAGTTAAGAGTGCCAATCAGGAATCGAAAAGAAGGCAAGAGAAACAGAAACTGGTACCGAAAAATAGCGATCAGTATGAAGAAATAAGGAAAAAAGACAAGAGATTACAATTACCAACAGTAGGGAAAAACCTGTTTATAGGTCTTATGGAAAAGATAGCCCGGGAATTAAATGTCACGTCAAGCTGGATATGTGGGGGGTCTCCAACGGCAGAACGGTGGCCTTGGAGAGGAGAGAGTGTAAGCCCAGAAGGATTACTGGTACGGAACAGAACTCACGCAACTCGAGAAAAAAGACCAGAAGGATGGGTATTAAGTCACTTAAAAATAGGGCAGATATGCCTGTCAAGGGATGATGGTAAACTGGATTTTACTGAATACGCTGGACAAACCCCTTGTAAGTTAGCATTACGGGCAAATTCATCAAATACCTCTATTCCTCCCACTCGGTGGCCAGGTCCACCTAATGGATATTGGTCTCGAAATTGTAGCCTGGGAAATGAAACGATATGCTGGAAGAATCGAAGCAAAGCAAACCCCTTGGAGGAAATGGGGGATTTAAGGAGATCTTGGCAGAATCCTGCCTCTACCGATGTCAATGAACCACAGAAAGCCCCCGATGGATTATTTTGGATATGTGGGAATAGAGCTTAGAACGAGTTAATGCCTAAATGGAGAGGGTCTTGTACAATAGGGATAATTCAACCAGCATTTTTCCTTTTCCCAAAGGAAAAAGGGAGTCATCTGGGGAAACCTCTGTACGAAACTTTAAAGAGAGAGAAGAGGGGTTTAACAAACGTCCCCAGAGGAGGAACACAAACTTGGAAAGATGATGAATGGCCTGCGAAAAGGATAATTGAATACTATGATCCAGCCACCTGGGCCCAAGATGGAAGCTGGGGATACCGTACCCCAATATACATGCTAAACCGAATTATCCGGTTGCAAGCAGTGGCTGAAGTAATAAGCAACCGGACAGCTGAGGCACTGAATCTCATAGCGAGACAGTTGTCTCAGACCAGGGCTGCAGCGGACCAAAATCGGGTAGCCTTAGATTATCTTTTAGCTGAAGAAGGGGGTGTCTGTGGGAAATGGAATACTTCTGAGTGTTGTTTAGAAATAGATGGTAATGGGGAAGCTATAATGGAAATAGCAGAGGAGATAAAACGAGTTGCGCATGTCCCAGTACAGAAATGGAATTCTATACTTACCGGCCATTGGTGGGATCACTTCTTTGGGGGAGCTGTTTGTACCGTGTATGATCCCGTGCGTTATTCGGTTAATACATTCAGTATTCCAAGCCATGCAAATCTCAGCCGTGCCTATAGATCCTGAAATGGCAACAAAAGGAACATCGTGTCATTTACACGTGCACGTACCACCACCCCCCAAAAGTGGGGGGGCTCCCCTAGGAAAACAAAGCGGGGACAGCGCCCCAAACAGCCGCAGCCCCCGGCCCACAGGCCGGCAGCTGCCCCCCGGCACGGCAATGCTGCTGGCCAGCCTGAGCAGGGAGCTGTTCGTGCCGGCCAATATCGATACCCCCCTTCGCTCTCTCGCGGGAGAGCAAGTTCTTCAGCTTTCTGGGCAGAAGTCCCTGGAGGTAAAGGTTCAGCTCCCATTACCTGCTGGGCAGTCGTCCCCGCACGCCCGCCTTCACGTACCCCTTGCTTTACGCAAAGCTGCTTCCATCGGTGACCGGGAGTCTTCGGCATCCTCCAGCGGCCGGTCCTTTCAATCCGCTCCTGCTGTTGCCAAGCATTCGTGGGCCACCGACTGCAGGACGGATCCACTGAGGAAAGAAGCCGCGCCGACAACGTTAGCAGTAGCAATATTTACGTCATTAAACGTTCTAAGGAGGCACCGAGGGAGGGATGTTGTCTGCACACAAACGGGGACCTGACCCCCGTCGGGGGGACGGACGCTGACACGCGGAGACCTGACTGCGAACCCCGCGGGTCACACAGCGTCTCTGCCCCCTGGCAGCTTCTCTTCACAAGCGAGAAGAGAAAACAGGGACAGGTATCTGAAAAAACAAGGCAGAGAACACAGCAGCGGGGGGGACAGAGGAAAAGAGGCCGGAAGAGCACCGAGGAACAGGGCAGAGGAAGAAACAAATCGGCGCGGCGGGGCGGAGACGGAGGAAAAAAGCCCAGCACGGTCAATGGGACAGAGAGGAACGCGGCCACGGGCGGGGAGCGGGACACGGGGACGCAGCGAGAAACCACGGGACGCGGGGAGGTACCAAAACGTCGGCAAAAAAGACTCTTGAACACTGTTCTGAAAGTGTTAAACGGCAGGCAATTTCAATACAGCGCACCGCACGCTCAAGGATCGCCCCTGTAATCGAGCGTGCATGTGACTCACGCTTCTTGGTATTTATTACGTCTACCTATTGGATATTCATTTGCTCCCAGCGCTTAGTTAATGCATTAGACGGAAGCTCTTTCCATAACCCCACCCTTCGCTGGCAGTCCATCCTTGGTGTGCCAGCGTGTCCACCAAGGGTCTCCAGCGGTCCCCGGTGCCCCCCCGCCCCGGTGTCGGCTTCTCGACCTCATTTCTTGAGCACGCCCACTGTCATTTTGTGCTGCTACTCAAGTAGCTCCTTCTCCATTCAGTGGAACGTTCCATTTTCCCAGCCTGCGAGCCAACCACATCCCGCTTTGCGCCACCTCCAGTCCCTGTAGAGCCAGTTTTTCTCTGTTCGGTTTCTGTTACGTTAGGCCTGGTCTTGCTACCTTATGCCGAGATTTTTGTTCCTCCTATCAACGGGAAGCAAGAGGGAGAGCAACAGGCAAAACCGATGGCAGAGCGAGAGAGACCGCGGGGAGCACAGGGGGCTGGAGGAAGAAAGAGAGGAATGAGGAGCCCGCCCGAGAGACGGAGGGCAGGGAAAAAACAACAAAAAAAGAGAAAAACGGGGCGGGGGGCAGCACGAAGGCTCAGAACAGGAACGCGGACGGGAACAGCGCCGTACAGAATGAAGAACGCCAGCAACGCTGAGCACGACAAAGGCACAGAGAGAGAAGACGAAGGGATGGAGGAAGGAAAGAGAAAGACAGGAAGGTCGGGGGACAGAGCAGCACGTACAGACACAGAGAGGAAGAGAACAGCGCGGGGACACACAGATGAGAGCGCAGCGGGGGGACACGCACACGGACGAGAGCGCAGCGGGGACAAGAGAACAGCGGGGACAAGAACGGGCCAGAGAAAGCGTGGGGAAAAAGGAGACGGAGGGGCAGGGAGGCACCAGGACACAGAAGCCGGGGACGAGGCCCGAGGGCCAGGGACTCACAGCGGCTCTCGCTTTCAGTGGCTGCCAGGAGGCTTCTAACAGCTCAGACGCTCCTGTCCCCTCCTCTCCTCCCTCGGGGCGCTCGGCCGTCCTCAGCCTAGGAGAACACGGTGGGGTGTCAGGGCTGCTACGAGACGAGGCTTCGGGGACACGGAGCCTCGCTGGCTCGCTCGCCACGCAGCCGTCCCGCTCCGGGATACGCGCACGGACCTGCCGCGCACGTTGACGGCCTGGCCCGCTGCACGCCACGCAGAGGGACCCTTCGCCACCCGGAGAGAGGGGCTCCCTCTCTTGCCCGCCGCAGGAAGCAGACGTCGGGCCGACGGCCCCGCATTTCTTCCTCTTTACCTCTCCGGCTCCAGCCGCGGCAGCACCCGTCCACGGACGGGACGCGCTCCCCCGTCCCTTTTCCCGCCGCGCTGCCAGACGAGCCTCGCCAGCCCGAGGCGGGCGCAGCCGACGGCATCCCCGGGGTGGCAGCGAACGGCCGCATCCTCAGCGTGGCCTCTGGGAGCGGGAAAGAAGAAGCAGCAGCCGTTAGCACCGTAGCTCACCCCTGCCGGAGCCTGCTCCTTCCGCACGGGCCACCGGAGAGGTGCCGAGGGCCGGCCTGCCGCCTTCACCGTGGGGCTCGGGAGCGGCCCGGGAACACGGGACGGGTTCACAGGAGCTGCCGCGGCTGGGGGCGGCTGCACGGGGCGAGCGGGGCCGTGGGAGGAGGCTCAGGGGGAGCTCTGGCGAGCTGGGGATGCACCCGGCATCTGCCCCTGGCCGGGTGGCACCTCCTGCTCCTCTGCGGCACGCTGGCCAATACACTGACAATACACCTATTAGTTAAATAGAAACTAAGCACTCTGCTTCTAAACAACGTGTTATTTAATCTTCTTTCTCCCTCTTGTCATGCAGAAGGATCTAAAAGGTGAAAAATATCCCCTCAGCGTGCAGGGGGTAAGAAAGCATTTTACCTCACATCAACTGGTTAATGAGGGTACGAGTTCTTTAACTTCATCACAGCATACACTAACTTGGCAGCTTCTCTTGAATTCCCCCCTTTGCAATATACTTGCAAATTCTTTGACAGTATAAATCTACAAAATATTATCATCTCGTGCTGTGGTACAGCACAATTATTTGTTACCCACTAGCAGTGCCAAACAGAACACTGTAGCATAATGTAAGTCAAAATGACTAGCATCAAAATCAGACTCATAAGATCAACGCTGATGGAGCTGTGAAGCCGCAGCTCCTGCCGGTTCTGACGGTTCTTTCTTATCTGGCACCTCTGGCTGCTTGTGTTTCTTATCTGGCACCTCTGGCTGCTGCGGGGCAAGCAGCGTCTCTGCCCCCTGGCCGTGCGCTGCAGTACCCGAGTTTCGCCACAGGGCGGCGACATTGAGACCCGCCGCGGCAGCCCCGGGCGAGCGGTCGCGCCGCGTGTCGCCGGAATCCCGAAAAAAAAACCCAAAAAACAAAGGCAACAAAACAAAAAAGCACACGGAGAGCCGCGGCACGAAAGCCGCGCCTACAGGACACGGAACCCGCCGCGCCTCGCCCCGAGCTCCCGCCGAAGCGGCGCCCCACCACCGAGCCTGCAACCGCGCCTCAGCTCCGCTTTTAAACGCGCCCCCACTAACGGGGGCTGCGCCGCTCCCGGAGGGACTGCCGGACCGGGCACGGGCGCTGCGCCGGAGGGAGACGCGGCTCCAGACCGCAAGCCTTCAGCGCACCTGCCCTCGGGCTCGCACGCCGCCCACCAGCTTCGCCAGCTCGGCCGTAGGGGCGAGGAAACGGAGCCCATCCCGCTCCCCCCGTTCCAACGGCACGGTCCCCGTGGCTGCACTCACCTGCCGCGTCTCTCGCCGCTCCGTTCCCCTCGCGCTCTCCCGCTCTCCCGCCGGGCTCCGCGGGCACCGACCCCGCCGGCCGCAGCGAGCGCTCCGCAGCAGCCCCGACCCCCGTTCCCGTTCGCTCCCGGTTACCCCCCCCCCCCCCAAACCGAGGCGCTCGCGGTTTGGACATGCGCAGTAGGGATACCGCAGCACCCGCCCCTTCCCGCGTCCCGGTTGGCTGCCTAGGACACGTCAATCACCTCTCTCGCCGCCTATCAGCGCTCGCTATTGGAGCATGCGCAGTAGGGAGACGGCAACGCCCGCCTCTTCGGCAACATCATTGGCTGCCGGCCGCACGCCAATCACCATGTTCTCCGCCTATCAGCGCTCGCTCTTTGGGGCATGCGCAGTACGGAGCCCTCAACGCCCGCCCCTCCAGCAACCTGATAGGCAGACAGAGTGGCAACTGACGTGCCTAGGCACCCAACCAGCGCTCCGCCCCTCCAGCCCTCCT